>NC_050532.1:2629308-2646315 GCF_002922805.2 Oryzias melastigma | reverse complement strand
AGATGCACTTTACCTTCAAATGTTCAGGGAAACTGGAAAAAAAAAAAATGGACGCCACTTAAGTCTCATACAGACCAATAGGTAAAAATATTGACTGACATTAAAAGGTTGGGTACCACTACAGAGAACACAATGATGGACTCATCAATAAATGAAGCTACATGTTAGCTTTAGTCCTGGTTGTTGTTCAGACTGATTTCTGCTGTTTCAGGAACACCATAAACGATCCATCCCTAAGGACACATGGAACTTATTGTTGGACTTTGGTAACATGATTGCAGACGACATGTCAAACTATGACGAGGAAGGTGAGCACAACAACATCCTCCAGAGGAACCCGTGGTTGATATTATTCCCTCCCTAACTTCCTATGCTCTGGATTTTCAAAGCAATTCAGACTCACTACTATTTTTTATCTAAATACTAAATGTGACATCACAGATTTCCCGAAGTATAGTAAAAACATTTTACAAAAACTAGTTATGAATCCTTTGATTTCTATTTATAAAATATAACATGAATGAAAAATGGTTAAAACCCAATGCATTGTGGTCTATATTCACCAATTAACCTTGGTTGTGTCAGAATTTCCCCCCTAACCACTATAAAGTGTGTTTGCCATTTCTAGTCCTGTCCAAATCTACTAATTCCAAAATCAAGGGCACTCGAAATTTCCCAGAAGTCTTTGCAAATAACTAGCATGCATCGATGCTCACTAGATTATAGAATATAGACCACAACGCATTGTGGTCGAACAATTTCTAACAAAAAAACATGTTTAAATGTAATATTTAAATAAACCATCCATATTTTCAGCATCAGAACACAGTGGAGTCATAAATAAATGTTGTGAAATATTCGTATTTATTTGATTTTCACTTCGTGAAATCGTTGACGTCATTTCCGGTGTTTAGAAAACGAAGAAAATAGTGAGCATAGTGTCCGAATTACCTTTACAATCCAGCACACTATAGTCCTGCACTATATATATTAGTTAGGGGTTAGGGAGGAATTGAGACACAACCCATCAATGTATTTTTCCCAAAGAATTCTGGGAATTTTCTAGATTTGAACAGTTGTTCAAAAAGAAAACCGCACAATTACTAAGTAGTGAAGTCTGTGGCTCACACTGAAGCTGTTTGTGTTTTGTTTCAGGGGCGTGGCCGGTTCTTATTGACGATTTTGTGGAATTTGCCCGACCAATTGTTACAGGATCCAAACGTAAAACTCTCTAAACCCAGACGGATTCCAACTGGAAACGAGAAAGAACAGAACTCTGTTTCTTTTACAGGAACATTGTGATTTTTTTTAAAGACTTGTACAAAAGAAGAAGAAGAAAAAAATTGTAGACTTCAAGGAGAAAACATGAAGCACTTGAATCCGTCAGGAACCCGCCTGCTGGGAATCGAACGCCTGGCTGGCTTTTCTGACCGACGTGGACACGGCCGGACTCTCAGCGCCCTGGACGCCGCGCCGCTTCAGGGGCGCAGCGTTCGTTTGCGCTCTAAATGTCCGGGGGAAGAAGGAGCTGCGCGTTTGAAAGATTCTTCCTAACCGAGGCTGTGGAGCGGCAGCGCCAACATCCCATGTCTTACTCTCACTTCAGAGTGCTCACCACACCAGCACCGACAGAACTGATGCAGTTTTTACTGTACATACTGTATCTAATGGGACAGTTTACAAAGATGAACTATATGAAGAATAATATAAGATGCTCAGTTTATAAATGCAAAGGATGATTGTTTTATGTACAGTAAATGCTAAGATCTCTAACAGGACGCCTCAGTATCGTGGATGAATATGCTGTTGGTTTAATTGTTCGATGGGTGTTCAGTCATGGAGTCGTGAGCTCGTCATTGAAAGCATGTTAAACCCATGTTTTTGTTCTTTTTAAAGTCACAGCAGGCCGCTTTGATCAACACATTTCACTTAAGGAAAGGCTTTAATCAAGATAGTGAATGCTGGTTTGTGCTATTTGTTTGTCTGAATAATCTCAGTTTGTCCTTTCCATCATTAAAAAAAAACTTTGGTTTTTTACTCTTTACACCCCTGGAGGATTGTGTTCGTTTAGCAGCATCTCAGAGAAAAGGCAGAATTTTGCAATTGCATGGTACATATCTGTATGTTTTGGCAACGAGAGGAGTGTGGAGTCAGGACACTAAAGAAGGCAACAACAGGACAAGTATACGCCTTAAGAAAAAAACAACAACCTGTCTGATATTTATGTTTCTGTTCAACCCATCTCCTCAGTGTTACTGAAAGTAAGGAACATCAGAATATATTGTCGATCAACATGTAAGGAGCATAAGTATATTGTTCATTTAAGAAAGATGAATAAAGCATGAGTTTTTTTCATAATCACTGTTGTGTTTAGTTTGTTTGTTACAGTAAACACATGATTTCTGAAGATTCAGATGGTTAACAGTTTTTAGAACCATCGACAAACGTGTTTGTCACACGATTCAACACGGATCTCCATATATGGTCCATGAATCGATCCATAAAAGATTCTACTAACTTTGTGGTAATACTCTCACTCTGATCCTCTTGAGATGTATTTTACAAGCATTCCCATCATTATTATGCTCTTTTCAGCCAAAATATTAAAAAAAAACTGTTGTGGGACTGCTTTCATGGAGTAAGCCTGCACTCATATTCCATCATCCCTATGTTTAAACGCTGTCCCACTAACATACGGCCTAAAATAACTGGAACAGTAAAAACGGCGAGCAATATTGTTGCTATCCCAACGAACAGGTTTGAATGTGATGTCAGTTTAAACAAGGAAAAAAAGGTAGATGGAGCTATTTGTCTACAATCCACTCAGCATGTTTTCTATGTCACAAACAACCTTTTTCCAACAGCATGTTGTGTTTGTCTGCTCCTAATTTGAATAAATATTTACTCAGAAATGCAATTTTAAGCTAGTTTGCTTCATAATTGTGATCCATCACCAGAAGCCATGTAAAAAAAAAAAGACAAAAAAAACACAATTTTTATCAGAGTGGGACTTTAAGCAACCAAAACAAAATGTCTTGGTAAAACAACTTCAAATATTAAAGCCTGGGCTTTTGTGTCTTTTAGGCTGTTTATATTTGTGGCTCCAAAAAAGTGTAACATTAATTTATTCATGAATGTGGGGAAAATTAGTTATGTATGTTTCAGTCCACTAAACACACATCCTTTCTGTGATTCACCTTCAGCCAATTGGAACTGAAACAAGCTTGTGATTGGACGAGCTTTTGTTTGCATCACATGTACTGTATTTTTTAGAGTATATATTGCACCGGAGTAAAAGTTTCACTGGAGTATAAGTTGTACTGGACTGAAAGTTTCACTGGAGTATAAGTGGAATTGGAGAATAATTTGTACTGGAGTACAAGTTGTACTGGAGTTTAAGATGCACTGAAGTATAATTTGTACTAGAGTATATGTTGTACTGGAGTAACATTGTAGTGGAGTATGATTCGCACTGTAGTATATATTGTACTGGAGTATAAGTGGTAATGGAGTATAATTCATACTGGAGTATATATTGTACTGGAGTATAAGTGGTACTGAAGTATAAGTGGTATGGGAGTATGATTTGCACTGGAGAATATATTGTATTGTAGTATAAGTGTTACTGAAGTATAATTCACACTGTAGTATATATTGTACTGGAGTATAAGTCGCACTGAAGTATAATTTCCCCCGGAGTACAAGTCACAGCAGCCAAAAAGTGCATCTTCAAGAAGAAAAAAATCCTAAGCCGCATTGGCTAAACTGCAAAAAACAAAACAACAAAACTACAAATTATACTTTGAACAGTGCTGTACATAAAAAAACAAAGACAGTAGAGACACAACAGGAAGAGAAACTGACAGTTTATCACTAAGCCTTTCTTTACTTCCTAATCAATGTTATACCTTTATACTTGACCAACATAAAAAACAAGACATTGTTCAGATTGGTGTTTTTTAACCATACTTCTGTTACTCTCAGAACTACATTGATTTGTTTTTACGTATCTGTATCCTTTACAAACATCTAAATCTAGAACTTCTTTGTTCCTTTTGATCTTTTTTATCAGAGCTGTGTGATAGTCACATTTACTCTTTAAAAGACAAACTTCTGTCGTGATCCAGCGCTTCGGTTTTGTCATTGTTCTCTGTCAGTCTCACCATGTTCAGGTCAATCATCCACAGCTGTCTTCATTTAGTTAATCAGCCCAGTAGATTTAAGTTTTCAGTCAGGTCATCTGCTCTGCTCTGTCACTGGTTTGGTCTCCTGGTTTTGTCATGTTTAAGTTTATGAAGTAAATGTTTGAGTTTCTGCCACCATGTCCCGTCTCCTGCATTTGGGTCCTCCACCACCATCCCTGACAACTCCCAGTAAAAATTCCCAAAAGAGATCTAATGTGTTGTAAATTATACAACATTTTGTCCATGATGAATGTGATGTGGTTTTACAAAAGTCACCGATAGGGTTCAAATGTCCAGAGGTTTGGTCTCCTTTAGGATAATGTTAGTGTTTACTTTTGTCCTTCACACTCCTCAGGTTTCCCTGCCGTAAAGATTCTGAGATAATCTTTGGGTTTTATTTATGTCAGATAATGTTTCATATTTAGATTTATATTCCATTAAGGTCAAAGAAACACAGTCACAGAGTGGAGTGTGTCTGTGAGGTAGAAACTGATGCTGATTTGACGTTCAAACAGGGTCAAACAGCTTTGGACACTCTTTCTAATCTTTAGTTTCATTATGATTAATTTTCCATTTTGTGAAACTCAGACGTGAAGGAATTCAGCAATATTTAGTTTTTATGGGAAATTGGTTAGAAGAAAATACTCTTCTTCTGCTGAACTGAGATCCCAAACCAGTGTATGAGTGAGGATTTTAACTAAAAACAAATCTATTTCACCTCTCAAAATAAATGAAATAAAAGACTCAACCGTTTGGGCTACAACGTGTGCTGGTTTCATGGAGTTGCATCTGATTTGTGTGTGCGTAACTCTTGATTTGCAACACATACAATATATTTTGTTCACTTGCAATTGTGCATTCAGAAAAATCACAAAATATAAAAAAAATAAAATTTACACACAAAATTAAATTACAGCAGCTTAAAACAAACTTAGACACACAAATCTTTACAAATGATGCACAAATCGCTTGTTACGCACACACAAAAACACATTTACCCACAAATATGATGTGAGACTCCTTTCACGTCTCCAAGATTTGGGTGTAAATGATGCGTTTAAATGCTGCTAGAATGCTGGGTCATCAGAGTTTTCTTTTCAGCCACTTTGAACTTAGATCATGAATATTATCTGGTGAAAACCTGACTTTTTCCTACTTTGTTAAACAGATATGCCCCATAAAAAAGTCTAAATACACGTTTTTAAAACACGTATCCCTTATAACAAAAAGAATAAAAAATCAGCAATCCATGGATTTTGGAGCTCCTACAGTGTTCGTCTCTACTAATAATAACCATCAACCTTATAAAACCCAATTGGACGGCAACTGACTTAAAATATTCACAGATAAAGCAGAAACTACACAACCTAGGTATCTCAAAAAAGGATGGTATGATACTCGCAAACTGAGTGTAAGCTTCAATTTCCCGTGAGCCGAACTGATGACCTCATCATTACAGGACACCTAAAGATCCCTAAAGAACTACTTCACCACTTCAGAATTCCTTCCCTACTCTCTATATAGTGTCTTCTTCATTTTGTAGTGCTGTCCCAAAGTACAATTCCCAAATTGAGTCCCAGAAGTCTTTGCGAAAAACCTGTGATGCTCACAACACTGGCAAACATAGACCAGAATGCATTGCATTTGAAACTACTTTTTAAATAAACATCAACGTTTTCATCATCAGAACACTGGATTCATAAATAGACGTAAAATGTTAGTATTGATTGGAGTTTCACTTCGAGAAATCGATGACATCATACTTGCCGCTTAAAAAAATAAAAGTAGTGAGCATGGTGTCTGAATCGCTTTTAAAATCCAGGACACTGGATAGTCCTGCACTGTATAGTTTTTCAGTAGTTAGGAAGTAGGATGGGAGTTTGGACATCTCCACAGTCAATGGTCCAGTTCCTGCTTGTAGGTAGAGGATGAAAAGTGAACAAAACCCTAGACTAGATCCCTGAGGAACCCCAAAAGTAAATGGACTTTTATTTTTTAGATAATCCATAGATCACAGCTTCAGCTTAAATATATTTAAGTCATAATAACATGGACCACTCATCCTCTACTTCATTTTAAAAGACCTTTCTTTTGTCTTTTAAGACATGTTTTTTGAGACACCACCAAAACCAGCGACCAACAGCCCTTTAATGGAGCGGTGTGACCCGGTATTATTAAATAGGTAGAACTAGGATGTAGCATCCTTGATGCAAGTGTGCATTAGCACGCATGGTTGGTGTGAGTTTGAACAAAGTCACATCGCTTTGGAAAGCTTTTTTAGACTTTTGTTTGTCTTATCTTGGGTTTTAAACTTTGTTTACAGTCAGATACTTTCCCAACAGCTCAATCACGCAGACAGTTTTTATTTCTTTCCATTATAGATAAATAATTTAATTTATTATCATTTATTGACGAAAAGATGTGCATTTGTCAGTATAACAATTTCATTTTATCTTGTTTTAGCTCTTGTTTCTGCCTCTGTGTACCATTATGTACAGTGACGTGTAACACAACGCATATGCAAACACTTGTGCTGTTCTTCCTCACTTGTTTTGTGTGCAAACACAGTGCACACCTGTGGATGTTACCATTGCAGCAAGCCCCTCCCCTCTGCTGCTGTAAGGTGAGACACTCATATTCAGCCTGCTTTGTTGTTTCCCTTCAGATCAGCCTTTTTCTTTTCAAGGCAACAAAGATGAAATAAGCTTTTTTTTGGCTTTGTTGGTGGCTTTGCTGGACTGATTTCCCCTGCAGCGTATGAAGGGCGATGGAAAGAGAAGCGACTGACAACAGGCCGCAGTCGGGTCACAGCAGCGAGAGGTAGACTCTTTCCTCTGTCCTGGGCTTCACGCTTTACCTTTACATTTATTTCTAGTTCATAAAAATGTTTTTATGTCAAGCTTTTGCTTTCCGACAGTCAGAATTTGAATGTGAACATGGATTTGAATGCTGCTTCCTCATCTGTGACCTTTCGTTTGCGTCAGCCGGGTTCCTCTCTGACCGTTAAAAATGAGTCCAGCTTTGTTTCAACCATGGAAAAGTACGAACATAAGCATCTTTTGTTCCTAACTCCCGTTTATTTGTAGCGTATTGCTGAAGTATTCATCCAGCAGAGGCATTCGATCCCCTCTGCTGTAGAAACCTGACCCCGCTGATGTGACAGTGTGTTTGAGCAGAGGTAAAAACAGACGGGTGTGGTTTGTGGAGGGCCATCGTGATGCTGTCATTGGTCCTGGCAGGGTCGACCCCTATGGCTTCGAGAGACCTCACGATTTCGACTCCTACAAGGAGATGATGAACCAGTACGTGGGCGTCCTCAACAGGAGGTCAATGAGGTGGTCGCAGCTTCTCCAGCAGAAACCCGAGGTGGAGAAGAACCTGACAGGTGTCAAAGAACGCATTGTTGATTTGAAGCTTTGGGAATACACGAGTAACTCAAACTAATCTTTTTGGGAAGTGAAGAGATTTGTGCGTAAAGGTGTTCCCAGTGAACACAGAGCGAAGATCTGGATGGCGGCCAGTGGCGCCCAGCAGAAAATGGAGAGTAAGCCTGGTTATTACCAGTCTCTGCTGGCCATGGAGCCCGACGCCAAGCTGAAGGAAACCATCCACACAGGTGGGACGAAGCTGTCAGTTCATTCTTCAGACTCCTCCTGCACCTCCAGCGTTACAGGTGTCGTCTTTGAACAGACATGCATCGGACCTTTCCTGACAACGTCTTCTTCCAGAGCCATGCTGAGGCGGGCCTGCAGAAGGTGCTGCACAACGTCCTGCTGGCGTACGGACACCACAATCCGGATGTGGGATACTGTCAGGTGAAGAAAGCTCATCGTCTGTTCGACCAAAAGGAAGTGACGTCACATGCTACTCTGAGTTTAAGCTAACCGGTTAGCAAAATAGATTTATTTTAGTGAAGGCTGAACATTTGTATTTGTAATGACATATTGTTCTAGCTAGTTTCAATAACTATAAAAAGATTGATGGTTAACATTTTAACACAAGTCCCACTCCAACTACATTTTTTTATTGTAAATTCACTTCCAGTGATCTTTTAGCTTTGATTATGAAGTTTTTAGTCAACATCTGAAAAAAAACCTGTCATATTTTTTTGCAGGAGCTCATTAGAAATTCACCTCTGGGTTGTGGTACGGAAGTAATCCCATGTTGCTATCCCAGCATTCCTTTGTTTATGTCAGGGATAGGCAACTCCTCATTCAACGTGGCCCTCATACATTTTTAGTCGTATTTCCTCTACTGTAGAACTAATTCCAAACTGTAAATACATGATTCCCCTGTAGATGGCGCTAGCAAACACTGGTGGCCTCCAGCGAAGAAGTCGGGTTTAAAAAATAAATAGGGCCGGGAATCAATTTTTCAAAAAATACGAATTAATCGCAAACCTGGAAAAAATTAATCGCGATTAATCGCTATAATTTTTTTTTTGTCTCAGTATTTGACGACCACTTATCCTCTCCAAATAATTACAATATGAAATCCCACATGAGACTCTACATTTAGAACATTTATTTTTCATTACTGCTGTCAATCGATTACAAAAAAAAAATCTGATTAATCGCACTTTTGTGTTGGGATAAATCACGATTAATCGCAATGTTTTACCAGGTAAAATGTATTTGTACAATATGGCACTGGACCACATAGTCGCTTTTTGTGAAAAACCATAAAAATATCAAGATTAAAGTACTAAAAAGCAATAGAATATTTATTTCTTTTGTAATTGACCATGGTGTAAGCGGGATAATACCCGACAAAATGTTTTGATGCACGCCTTGGAAGCTTGAACCACCGACTTAAAGCGAAGGACTGTTTCCTCGATTAATTTCCATTAACACATATTAACGCGATAATTCTTTTTGATTAATCTTGCGTGTTAATGTTCATATCCCTATAAATAAAGCTCACAAAGATTTTGGTCTTATTAAAATGGTACCCTTTTTCCTATCTCATTCATGGAAGTGAGCGGTCAGAGCGGTCCTCTGGTAGTGAGGAAGAAACATTGTCTCTCCCATCATTAAAGTCACCTATCCCTGGTTTGCACTCTCTCCTGCGAGCTTAAAGTATTGATACATTCTTGATGTTTGATCATTTGAAATCATAAGCTGCATAAAATAACACAAAAATAGTCTGTAAGGAACTATTGAATCTGTTATTCTTCTTTAAATAATGCTCATTGTCTTTTTCCAAAAGGACATGGAAGTGTTCTGAATTGTAAATCTGCTTTGGTTCCTGAAGATTTAATTTTACAATTCTTTTCTGTTTTTTCTTATAGTAAAAAAGTTTCTGTGGCTCGATAAACAATATGAATTTACATCTTCATAGACCCGGCTGTGTTTCTGCAGAAAACCTTTTTTTTATGTTAATGTTTCCCCACCATGAAAATATGTTCATATAAACAATTTCAATGGAGGATTCTCATCTATGTGATTACTTTGATAAATTAACTGTCGGAATTTACAGCAACTCTAAATTTAATATTGGATGGATGGATGGTCATCAGTAACACAGCTTCACCAAGGGGACCACATCCCACTTCTGACACCAGTTTTCTAAGAAGATATTTTTTTTCAAGCATTTTCTGTTTGTAGGAGAGTTTTATTTTTTTAAATATTTAACTATAGCCCTTACCCTCTATATTTACATTCATGAGGGTGCATTCTTGACTCATGGTACGACTCAAAAACTGAGTTTGTTGTTGCTCAGTGAGGTCTCTCATTTAGCTTAGTGTCTTCCTGTTGATGCTATTGGATGAGTTACTTTTTATCTCATCGATTTATTATTATTGTTTGTTATCATTTTTAAATCACTTTTATCCATACACTTGAAAAAATATAAATTATGCATTTGAGTAACACTTGATTTGTAATCATATACATTTTGAGGATTCATTTTTGGAAAATTTGACTATACAAGTACTAAATGAGACGGGTTTATATGCAAACATGTATTGTAAATTCATGCTAATTGGACCATGTGAATACAATGTTCTAACGTGTGTCTGTGCATCTGGGCGTGTCCGTTTCAGGGAATGAACTTTATTGCTGGGTACCTCATCATCATCACCAAAGATGAAGAAAAGTCCTTCTGGCTCATGGATGCTTTGTTAGGCAGAATACTTCCTGGTAAATTTGCAAGAACAAGTCGCACACACAGAATCCTGCTGGTTATGGTCAACTTTGAAGAAAACGGTGACAAAACAGAGCAGTTATTTATTTGCAGCACAAAACTAGACAAAATGATTAATTCTGTAAAAAAAATGAAATTATTTTTATACTATAAGCATCAATATTTACTGATAAACTGATTTTAAATCTGTTTATAAATTAAATTTATCAAATTCTGCATTTATCAGTAAGTATAGGTTCACACGTCAGTGTATTTGCCAGAAATCATTTGTGGAAGAATATAAGTGAACATGTGTGACCTACTTCCACAGATTACTACAGTCCTGCCATGTTGGGGCTCAAGACAGACCAGGAGGTGTTGGGGGAGCTGGTGAAGGCCAAAGCCCCCGCCGTGGGACAGCTCATGGCCCAGTATCCGGGCATATGGACTCTAGTGGTGTCCCGCTGGTTCATCTGTCTCTACATTGACATTCTTCCAATCGAGGTGAGAAAATGACCAGATGAAACTGCGTTTTTGAAGGTCGTGACGGGCGTTGTTTGTGCTCTCACAGACGGTTCTGAGGATCTGGGACTGTCTGTTCTACGAGGGATCCAAAGTTCTGTTCCGAGTGGCTCTGACGCTCATCCTTCATCACCAGCCGGAGATCCTGAGAGCACGCTCTCTGCCCGACGTCTGTGAATGCTTCAAGCAGATGACCTGTGGAGCGTTCACCATGGACTGCCACGCTTTCATGCAGGTGAGAAGAAAGGCCGGGAACCTGCTGAACACGGGTGACTCCAGTCCAGATACAATACCCAGAAAGCCTCTGTGTTCAGATGGTTTAGAGGCTTTCCTTTGCAAATGCACTGCCAGTTCTGCTCTCTTTTTTGGTACTTTAACCCAGGAAAAAAAATAAATAAATAAAGCCAAATTTATAATTTAAGCAAAAAGATTTATTCAAAAAAGCAAGAAAAACAAGAGAACAAGAGTTTTGGATCCACAGCCATCAGATGCATGTGCAGGACTGACTGAACACACTCAGTAAAAACACTGGATTTCTACTGTGTCCTGTAAATTAGAGGCCAACATCTAAATTATTGTAATTTAGAAAAAAAACAAGAGTTTCAGAAATAATTACTACTAAGTCCCACTTCAATCACTGTGTTTCCAGTGACCTTCTAATATGATGATGCAGTTTAAAAAAAAAAAAAACCTGTGTCATTTTCTAGGACATAGTATCTGCAGAGCAGCTAGAATTAATAAAAAATTAAACTCTGAGTTGTAAGAAGAACTGTTGGAGCAATCCTGACCCTTAACCCTTCCCGTTGGTGTGCGTTCCCACGCAGTGAATTTTCTTTCACAAATAAGCTCTTTTTTAAACATTTATTTTTTCTGCTCTAAAGTCACAACAATTTGAATAAAGAAATACTGACAGATACAGTTTTAATGTTATTTATATGTTTTTAATCATCAGAAAAATGCCACAAGAACATTTTAGCTTTGTCTTTGGATTTAACACAATATCCTAAGAAAAAAAAATCAAACAAATCTTTATTTTATTTCTGCAGAAGATCTTCACAGAACCCGGCAGCCTGTCGATGTCAACGATCCACAAGTTGAGAGAGAAATGCAGACAACAAATCCTGGAGGAGGAGTCCAGACGATCATGAAGTTCTACAACTTTATTATTATCATTATTTTTGATCAAGCTTTCCTCCCGTCCCATAATCCCGTCAGACAGAACAACCACTGGACCCGAGGCCGGACTCAGGGTCCACATGTGACCAATAACATGGGCCCTCTACAGTAGCGAAAGACATCCACCTTTAGACAGCATCAATGTCAAGAATCCAAATGTTTTGATAAAAATTTAAATCTTAAATACATCTATTTTATAGACATTGTTTTTACTTTGAAAAAAACTTAATGAATAATCTGTTACCATCTAGTCCAAACAAATGAGTCTTCTGTTTTTTCTGTCAGCTTTTACCAAAGGAAAAAGAAAATACTTGAATGATGGAACAAAATAATTTACTACAAAATGACGGCAATGAAATAAATTAAGAATTATTCTCAAAATTATCTTTTTTGTCCTTTTTGACTTTATATACTTTAGAATTTCTTTGATTTCATTTTTCCTGTTTTGTCATTGTACACTTTTTTTTAAATTTATTGCTTTCTCATCGTCTTTTCCTTTTATCATCTCTTATAAATCTCTGCTAGCTAACCTGCTGTTGATGGACTAGTCCAGGGGTCTGCAACATGCGGCTCTGGAGCCATTTTTTAAACATAAAGTATTTTTTGGTGAAATATATGGATTTTTGGTGCACCTTAAATAATAATAATAAAAAAACATGGTAAAAGTTACTTAATTACCTCTGATTTAATTTTGTTCAGTTAGATTTACAAATTTCTGGTTGAGATGGACCACAAATGGTAAAGTAAACTGTTTTAAATCACTGCTGACAAAACACTTCCAACTGGTTGTTGGATTGAAATTCTGTTATGCTGGGTCTTTTATTTTGAAAGGAAGTCATATGAATCTTTACAAAAAGTTATAAACTATTTTTTACTTTGAAAATGGCAATTTTTTAATGCAAAAAAACCAAGCTAAAGTTCAAGTATATTATATTAGTAACAATAGAAGTTATACTTTTTTTATTTTGTGTTCACGTTGGGCCCCCCTGACACTTAAGGGCATGTGTCAAAGTCAAGCCCCGGAGACCGGATCTGGCCCCTTGGGTGATTATATCTGGAGCTGCAGATCATTTTATTGTTATTAATGGCCCGATGTTATCTTGTGCTCATTTCCAACTTGTATAATTTTGACAAAATATATTTTTTGGAGAGTAAAATACTGAAAGTTATTTAAGGTTTAAGTTGATTTATTCTGCAATAATATTCCTGTCTTTTTATTATTCATAATTATGTTAATAAGTTACAGTTTTAAACAAAACAAAATCCATTCTGCTAGCTTTTTGAACTATTTTGGCATTTACTAAGATTTTTTTAGGCCATTTTGGAGTTTAGCTAATATTTCAGCTACTTGCTGGGTGTTTTCGGGGGGATATAATGAAGTTTAGCTATTTTTAAGTTACATGCTAGCTGTTTTGGTTAACCTTAGTTTTTTTTTTTTTGGTCACTTTGGCATTTAGCTAATATTTTAGCTGGCTATTAGCTTCAGGGTTTTTAAGCTATCAATTTCAGCATCTTTAGCAGCCAAATTCAGTTTGCAGCATTCACATTAGCATCATCACAGGTAATGATATATATCTAGTTAATAATTATGTTTAAAAAGTTACTGTTTTAAAGTTTTAAACATTTTGTCTGTGTTAAAAAAAAAGTTTATCCTAGGGTGTGTTTTGGATTTTGGCCCCTTGAGCGATTGAGTTGGACACCCCTGCTTTAGGGCGATTGCCCCCTTTGCCAAAGCTTAAGTCCGCCCCTGGCTGAACCACATGAAGATAAATCCAAGAAACACAGTCGCATTCCTGAACCTTTATTGATTATCTTTAAAAAAAAAAAACAGTTCAAATAAACCCACTAAAACATGAAATCACTTTATAGATGTTAAGATTTTGGAGGCAAAACACAATCATGAGCACTCTTTTTAAGGTAAACAAAATCTGTGAGACAGGAACGTGTCCCTTTCATGGCAGCAGGCGATGAGGGAGGGGCTTCCTCTGTCCTTCTGACCTAACTTTAATCCCGTTCTTGTAACAGCGTGGAAGGCACTGAAACACTAACCAGAGCATTTTGGCCGTCTCCTAATGTGTCGGGTTTTCAGCGCAGCACCTCTTCACTTCAGCCACCACGGCCCACGGGAGAGGGGGCGGGGCAAATACATGGCAAACCCACCCAGTGGATTAATGAGGTTTAGCATAAATGTCACCGAAGGTTGAATGAGTGTAAATGGCAGAAAAATTCCCTTTTTTTTTTCTTCAACAGCAGTCTTTAGTCCAAGAAAATGTAAGAATGTTCCACTCAAATCCTACAATCCCTTTCATAGAAATCATAAATAGTAAAACGCAGCCTGAGGACCCTCTGATCCACAAGCAGTCCCTGCCTTCCTGTACCAACGATGAGTTTCTGCTCAGAAAGCACGTTCAGAAAGAGAAGGTGATTAGTGTTACTCAAAAAGGCAAAGAACAGCAAACACACGGGTCGGGGGGATGGAGGGCGGAGGGCAGGTGGAGCTCAGGAGACAGTGGTTGATTCCAGCAAGGACCGGCCGGCCTCAGATGGTCTGGTAGCCGGCGTGGCTGCGTTTCCTGCCGATGAGGTACGCCACCAGCACGATGATGACGAGCCCGGCGAGGGCGGCTCCCACGATGATGGGAATCAGCATGTCGTCTTCATCCAGCTGGCACTCCTCAGCTGACAAACAAACAGGCATCGCGTGAGCTTGGAAGAGAAGCAGCCGGCGAACGTCCAGAGGAGCTCATACCTGCTCCAAACTGCTCCCCCTTCAGGCCGAAGGGCTGCACCTGCACCTGGAAGGTGTTGATGGACACCTCCGTGGTCACGGTCAGAGTTTGCTCCTGGCGGCACATGTAGGAGTGGCCCAGGCTTCCTCGTAGATAATCCAGACTGCTGTTCTTCACCAAGAAGGGACCTGAACACGATCATGGAGGGGAAGAATGAAAACCTGACCTTTAAGTTGTATTTAGGCAATTTGTGCATCCAGTTTTAATGTTAAGTCAATGTACAGACGAAATCAGGTATTCTGCAGTACAAAGATCAGGCTTTTTTTGTTCATGTTTTCTTCCAATTGTTGCTTTTATTGTTTATTAATTCATTTTTGTGGTTTTTTTTTACTGACAAATCCATCTGTATTGTGCAGTTGTCTGATTTCTTCTATCCTAGCTTGTCTTTGTATTTAGAGACCATCGACCTGTTCTATAGGGACAAAAGATGGAAACTAGCTTAAATGATAAAAATACAAATACATTAGATTATAAGTGTTATATTAATATATGCTGTCCCGGTCTTAAACAAATAAACAAACAAGGCATGTTTCAGTGCATCCAGACTTCAAATATCTGAACTTTGGCAAAGACGACGAGTCGCGTCAACCGATCAGAGACTGAGCTTTAGTAAGTGATGCGTTCAATGCCACAATCAGCAGATGGAGTCCAAAACTAATCTGATCATTCTCCTGAACTTTATAATAGTTTTCTTATTTTTATTGAGGCAATAATAAAAAAGCCCTCCATTCTGATTTTCTCTCTCCTCTGACAGCAAGTTGTCACAGTGACGTGGAAGTACCGCTGAAAGCAGCCATCATTCAGACGCAGCTCTACTAGATAGTGACCCTAACCGTACTGGGAGAGTCTCTGATCACATGATGCCAGACACGGAGACGTGATTGCTGATGCTTTTATAGAACATCAGCATCACAAACGTTTTCAAAGACCCCATTTTCTAAACTAAATGAACACAAAACTGAAATGTTTATAAATTTCAGGCGCAGCTGAAACGTTTTCAATGAACTTTGTTGATTTGAGTTTTTAACTGCAGAGGAGTTTTTGTCTTTAGCATCTTTTGCAGCAATATTTTACGTTTGTGTAATTTAACTTAAAAATGACTAATTAAATTCTGACTTTTTTGGAAGGGAGTCATAAAACCTGCAAAAACATAATTGGTTTTACTTATATTGTTATTTTAACTCAATAAATGTACGTATTTCCATTTATGAAATCAGTGCAAATAAAAAGATTCATTGCAAGATTGTGATCAGTTCTCCTGTATGGCCTTAATCGATGTGCATGTACTGCAATAAAAATCCTTAAAACAAAACAGCTTCCAGATAATGTTTCCACACAAACAGTATTTCCATAAAGGCTCAGATTAAAGCTGATGACACCCCAGCAGATAAAACTATTGTTTAAATTAATAGAATAGGACTCACTTTTTATTGCAGGCCAGGTTACGTTCAGAGAAACTTCACTCAGGTGGTATTTACTTGACGTCGTATTCTGGAAGCAAAAGAGCAAAACTTCAGTCAAGATCATATAATAAAGTCAAATACCT
The DNA here is from genome assembly GCF_002922805.2 of Oryzias melastigma. Classification (NCBI taxonomy): domain Eukaryota; kingdom Metazoa; phylum Chordata; class Actinopteri; order Beloniformes; family Adrianichthyidae; genus Oryzias; species Oryzias melastigma. The sequence continues at coordinate 2,629,975 of NC_050532.1, read as the reverse complement.
AAAACACTCTTACATAATATTTATCAAACAAATAAGTGTAATGTCACATTTTCGAATTTTGATAATTGTAGCTTTTGCAATGACTCCTAAATATTTTTCTTTTATGTAAACATAATCACCTATTTTAGTTTTGATAGTAAAGACATAGAAAATACTGTTAATGTATTACTTCAAACTAAATACATAAATGTAGAGTAAAAAAGATTTCTATTTTTTTAGATTTATTAAATATATAAATAATATTCAAAATGAAATACATTTTATAAAATATTCATACTCCCAAAGCGTACCATACTGTGGACCTTTGTTCTTTCCTGGTTGAATTTTTTTTTTCTCGTTAGTATTCTTTGTTTACCTTAAGTTAACTTATTTCCTACTCACATGTCCATTGCTGTAATAATTTTAGGTCGAATTTGCTTTTGTTGTTCTGTAAATGATGGTATATTCAATAAAGTTAAAAAAAAAAAAAACATCCAGATCCTTTCAAGTTTCTGTCGCCACCTAGTGGCCATTTCATGAATTGCATGCAGAGCAGATGAGAGTGGATCTTACCAAAGTAAAAACAAAAGTGAGGTTTTTGATCTGTCCGTCTGTGGTGAGCTGCAGGACGGCGCTCTCTGACTCACATGAACCAGACACATTTGTTGACTTTGGCACGACATTTACA
>NC_050532.1:2566794-2629256 GCF_002922805.2 Oryzias melastigma | reverse complement strand
CCAATTTTTCCATGGTTTTAACTCTCCTGAAACATATTTTATTCAGGCACCTTATTCTCTGAGGCGGAGGTGAAGGAGACGTTGAGCTGCAGGCCCATGTACGCCATCAAACAGGCCGTGCCGTTGCTGTCGGTGAGCCGGTACGTTCCTCTGTCCGGCCTTCCCGGGTCTGTGTGGGGGGCAGGAGTGGTTTGGGTAGCGGGTGTCGGGTCAGCAGCATGAGCCAGATGCAGGACTGCAGCTGAAACAGAAAGCTGCTTATTCATCAAGTCCCAAACACACCACAGAGATGAAGAACCCTACTCTACAAGCTACTTTTCACCAGCAAAAATCAGCAGGTCAGAGCATGGAGCATGACATGTTCATGCAGGTGTGACGCTTTGCTGTGCTAAACTGGTTTGTTCAAAAACACTAAAAAGGTGGATCATGAGATTTAGTGAAGCCTCAAAAGCATTGAGCTGCTTCACATCCTGATGACATGACACTTTTTGGGAAAACACGCTAAAGATCACATGACCAAACAAAAAGCCGACTTCAATTCATCAAAGCTATGAGCAAGAAAATCCCAAAGAGAAGTAAAGAATTACATGAAAACAACCTGGAACAATGAGAAAAAGAAGTTACAGTTTGAAGAGAAATTAGGAAGTCCTTTTGAAACTTTCTTTTTTAAAACTTCACTTCACAGACAATGTGATTTGGATTTAACTCGTGGATTTGACCATTTTAAGACAACATTTACACCAAAAAATCTCAGAAAATGTAGTCTATAAAAACTGTTTGATTCATAATAGTTGTTTGACTAGATGAAATGAAACCTGAAAAGTTTTTTCAAATTTGTAAGAAAGGTGAATTATTATAGGAATGCAGACTTAAGAAAATTCTTGGCCAAAAGCTAAATTAGCTGAAAAGTTTTCAACAATACTCAACTGTCATTAGCAAGCCAATAGTTGGAGAATGCTATCAATATATTCATCGTATGTGTAAACATTTAGATAAAAGCATATCATTGATTTTGCTCCATTCGACTATCTGAGTTCACCTTTATCAAAAGTGTGCAAAAAACAAAAAAAAGGCTCAACAGTTTGTCAGCTTTTGTCATAAAACTGATGGAAGTTACATTTTTCTGCAACTACTTTCCTAAATATTCCTTTAAAAAAGTTGTGTTAAACTAGCAAATGCACTTTCTGATAGAAGCCCAAATATAATTTATGCCATTAAAGTGTTAAATTTATTTTCATATTTCATTTTCTTAACATGCCCCTGCTGGGGTTGCTGGAGCCCGTCCTGACTACCATTTCTACACCACAAATAAGGTCTTTTTCAAACAGCATTTTTTTCGTTTGCTCCCGATTCACAAAATTTTATTTTGAGATCATTTGTCCTCCATCATCAGAAAAATGCCACAAGAACATGTTAAAAACACAGTTCTCATTTCAGTGGGTCTACATTACGATAATACTGACGAAAGCTGCAAATATCTGTGTTGTCAGCAAAGTCTCTAGCCATCACTCCACTTCCCCATCAGGTTGTGGTCTGATGTTATGCCCTGAATTGCCCCCCCACCCCGCCATCGCTCTGTGTCTGCATAAACAAGCGTGGCAGAAAATAAAAGCTGTCAGAAGTCACAGAGTGGTGGTTCACTTTAACAGAGGGGGGCGAGCGTTGTAGGGGTGGTATTTTAGTGCAGTCAAGGTTAGAACACCTCTGAGAACCAGATAAATAGTATCAAATTAATTTAACAAATTAGAGAAGACTAATTAAGATTTTTTAATAAATCCAGCACTCTTTAAAAACAAAAAGCTGCCATCCAGATCATTGTGACTGATGTTTGTTTTAAAATAACAGTCCTGTAAAAACCCCACAGAACCGGCCGTTGATGCCGTTCCTTCTGGCCTTTGCATGTTATTCAGCGTTTCCTCCTTTGACACTCATCCTCTGACGTGTCACAATCTCTTCTTGGTAGTTTTTGCTTGTCTTCTGCTAAACATTCAAACCCAAAGATAAGAGCTTTGTTCCAGGATGATCGTGTTTCAGTTCCATCAGCTACCTTTATTTGGGCCAATTTTGGAACCAACGTTGAATGGAAAAATGTCTTTACCACAAAAATTATTCTCAGCAAAAAAGGTCAAAGATCTCATTCAAACTAAAACAGAAATTGTATCACACAAAACTTGAAGTGTCTATATAATCATCTTGTTTTTGTGGGTGAAACACAGACACGCTCCTGAGGCCGGATGACGCTCCTGAGGCCGGATGACGGGATGAAATGGGCGGCACCCAGACGGAGCGAAATAGTTGTCTTACTTCTTGATAGGAAAAGAAGCCAAGAAAAAAAATATTTAATAAAAAAAAAAAAAAGTTCTTTAGTGTGCCAAATGTAATATATTATCATATGAAAATAGTTTACTCTGAAAGACCTAAAATATCATGGCATTGGGCCTTGTACTTTCTGCCAGAAGTAACCTGAAACGTGTTATTTTGGTCATATAAATTTACCTATAACTTCATCACAGATTCTGTTTTACTGACTTTCAACTTTATCATAAAAATTTCATTTTTTTTTTCAAAGTTTTAATCAATGGTGATGCTGTTGTTTATGTTTTTATTTAAAACTAAATTTCACATTCACAAAGGTAAATGTATTAATAAAAAGCCTGACCCTTTTTCACTGAAGATGGAACTGCAAGAATAGTTAAAACAATCTCATCTTCAGAAAATACAAAGCCTGAAAAAACGTTCAATTTCTAGGAATCATTTGGGCTAGTTACATCCATATTTTTTTACGTTTTGATCTTGGTTTTTATTTGTTGTTTATTAATTTATTTGTTAATTATACTTCTAACGTTAACAAGCGTATCATATTGTACTACAGAAATATATTTCTAAAAAAAATAGAAAATTATGTCTGAAACGCGACAAGCTTCCATACAAAAAATATAATTAGCAATTTTAGGAATTAAAATAAAAAATATATAAGAAACTCTTAAAACAATGGAGTCTGGAGCTAAACTGGAACTCTAAGGATTAAAAAAACAAAGAAAAATCGACTAAACACTATTTTTGTTGTTTGTTAAAACGGCGTGTTTACGTTCCCTTTTTAGCCTAAATACTGTCCGAAACCCGGTCAAATGTGAAGCTTGCTACCTTTTTCTTTTCGATCCATACTCACCCAGCATCAGCGATAAGAAGACTCCCAGACACAAACAGCGAGCAGCGGCGAGGCGGGTCATGTTGTGGCTCTAAAATCTCAGCGGCAGAGGACGGAACGCAGTGAGTTAGCTACTTTTAGCAGCTCCCGGCTAGCGCGGCTAACGTTAGCCTCCGAACATTCAAAAATAAAATTCAAAAGCGACAAATGTGCCTAAATGTCTTATCGACTCACACTCTAACAAAATTCTCTAAAAGCTAAAGCGAGTCTAAACTTTTTGAATGTTTAGAATCAAGCTACGAGGACAATTTTGTCTGCCTGTCGCACCAAAAACAATACAGCAAAGCCTGACACAGGGGTCATGTGACTCTGAAACGCCTAGAAAGTCACATGGTGTCCAACAGCCAATTAGAATTCATTATATGCGCATTTGCAAAAATTAAAGGGCCAGTGCTGATTTTTTTCCCCCTTCAGCTTATGAACAACAAATCATCAGAATGTTGTTGACACAGCGCGGCAGCACTACCACCACGAGAAACTGATTTTCAGCGGGGTTTTTTTAAACAAAATATAGTTTATTCTACCACTGGAGCCTGTTTCAGTGGAGAACATCCTTAAGTGGAGAACACCACTGAAATGACCTAATCTGATTTCCATTGCAGCATGTTTCTGAGGTGCATCCTCCAAGTTTACCTTCATTTTTCCACTTATACATTTTTATTAAAGTTATTGCAAAAAATGCATTTTTTAAAATTTACATTTATCCATACATCCATCTATTTTCTTAACAATTGTATCCTTTTCTGGGGTTGCCAGTCTGACTCTTTTTTGTTATGTATGTTTTTTCTTTTGTTTGTTCACACAACATAGTTTAAACATTGAACAACATAAAATGAAAAATAACTGTGAGACACACAGGGGTCTGCAACCAGAGGCTTCTGGGGTCATGTGTATGGGGTCATATCCGGATCAGCTTAAAATGAAGGAAAAAACAGGTTGAAAACGTGAAAAATAGACATTATGACTAAAAATTATTTTTTTAACATTTGAAAACAAGACATCGTATTTTTTTTAAACAAAAAGAACATTTGAGAAAATATTTTGAAAAGAATAAAACCCTGAAAACTTGAAATCAATCTTGACAATTTGAAAAAAAAATCATATTTTTGAAGAAGTGTTTTTGAAAATTTGAACAAAAAACATGAAAACTTGAAAAAATCTTGGAAAAAAAGCTAGAAACTGAATATAAATTTAAAAAAAAAACTATAAATGTAAAAATGACCAATTACCAATTTTTTTTTTCCAAATTTATGTCTTGTTTCAAATTTTCAAAACAAATTTCATTTAGGCCTACAATGTGTATTTTTCAATCTATTTTAATGACAATCTTGTTTAATTCAATAATATTACAATAACACAAAATCTGACCGGGCTGCATTTTATTTTGAAAAAAGTTGCATGTTCTGTCAAAGTAAGTTAAATTTGTTGCAAATAAAAAATACGATACTGCTATGCCATAAATCACTTATTGCAAATATTTAAAGGCTACATTTTATAAATGAATGGTTTCATGGTCACAAAAAACATAATAAAATGTTTTTTTTTTTTAAATGGTGAAGTGGGAGTTTGCAGCTTTTGCTGGATTTTGATCTGTAAGAAAGTGGACCTTATTGCGTTAAAGGTTGCAGAACCCTGCTTAAGATAAGGCGGCTGCTAAGCAACCAGGATGAACTCCCAGGATAAACAATAGTAATTCAATAGAGCTGCTGATATACCTGCTCTTATCTGAAAAATCCATTTGCTTTGTCACAGCACAAAAACTCAAACTAATATTTGTTCCTTCTATCTTCCTGTTTTGAGCTGATCTGGAGGCAGGTTTCTGTTTCTCCGTGTTATTCTAATTTGCTCCTTTTTTTGAGGATTGCACTCCTCTGGGATGTGGTGGTCAGGTTCTTGTAGTGCTCTGATTTATCGCTCATCAGTCACTGCAGTTTATGCTAATCACCCACAGCTGTTTTCAATTTGTTAATCGTCCTCACTCCAATGAAAATTGTATTTTTGGTGTTTTTTCCATGTTCTTATTGCATTTTTCTCATGATAGAGGGCATGTTTAAAGATTAAATCTGCATTTCTGAGTATTTATTTATTCAAGTTGGGCTAAAATAGGAGCAGGCAAAAAAATACAGTTTGAAAAAGCCAAGTCTCCTGCATGATGGGTCCTTTACCACCTTTTTCTGACACTTTTTGTCATTTAAATTTATGTTTTATATTCTAAAAAAAATGCAATATGCTCATATCAGTGGACCAACTCATAGTTTAGTTTAATTTCATGACATTTTGATAAGATAATCAGTATAAAAAGGGTAAGTGGTCATCCAAGTGACTCACAAACGTGAATATTAATTATTTCTTAGACTGAACTCATCCTGTGGGTTAGATCTTTGTCATTCTGTGACCAAACCCCAAATTAAAACTTCTGAATTTGACACAAATCCAAACCCTTTTTTAACCATTCGTGTCATGTTTCTTACATGCATTTATGTGACCCATATCTCACTAAAATAAACAATCTTTCTTTAAACCCAAGTGTTCTTGTTTTCTTCCCTGTATACTGCAGTTCATCCTTACTCCACCAGGGGCAGTAGAACGGCTTTTCCTTCTCATCTCACAATGGCTGCTTCCATCAAACCGCAAAAACACTTTTTGATGGGAAAAGTTTTGCTAATTTTCAGGACTTTGATGTAAATTACGACAGAGTATTAGGACCATTTTACGAGCGAAAAAAAATTTTTTTAGTTATGACTTTAAAGTCGCAAATTTACAAGAAAGAAATAGTTGTGACTGTTACGAGCATAATGTCGTATATTTATGACTTTAAAAGTCAGAGGCTAAATTTCTAAATCTCTTTCTCTTAAATGTACGCGTTTTAAAGTAATAAATGTATTACTTTAAAATGAGTAAATCTACGACACAGGCAATTACGAGAAAAAAAACACAAAAGTTGCCTGTTTTTCAAAAAGTTTGTGAAGTTTTATTTCTGGATAGGTTTCAAAAACTAAGAAATTTGGAGCCTTTTGGCGACTCAAAATAAATTGTCTTTAGTGCAGCCGTCCTTCTGGGGTTCAGTGTCAGTAATATGGAGTTTCACACGTAAAAGAAACACTGTATGTTCACTTCAACTTTAATCTCCTGGATTTACAACTTTAAGTATCATCAATGTATTAGATTTAAAGTAATACATTTACGACTTTATATTTCACAATATACTTTTTTTTGTTGTTGTTTTAGCGGCTCGAATACTCCATAGAGAATAACTGTAATCTTTTTACTGTATCAAAAGAATACGGGGTTTGCTGATAATTGTTTATTTTATAACACAGTTACATCATGTTTATAAATGTATTTGAGTCAGTGGGTAAATAATTTTGTTTTCCTGAACAATCATGTCAATATTTTTGCATTTTAAACAAATGTTATTGTGAACAAAAAATGACCAAATCACCCAACGTATCATATTTGATACTATCCATGTCACATAAAAACAACGATATTGCAAACGCTTTTATGGATTTTATCAAAATCTTTTATCAAAATCTTAAATAAGAATCTTAAATAAAAAAAATGGAGTCTTCTGTCCACTCTTCGATGCTTTTCAGGCTTAAAAAACAGATTTTATTTTGGATGTGCTGCATAATCCAAACCATATTTCAGAGTTTCTCACAGAAAATCAGCCATCTTGATTCAATGAGCTGCAGCAAAGCAGACAGTCAGATTAAAACACAAATTCAGATTAAATCAAACCAAAATCTAAATTGATGTCAATTTAACCTCAAACACCCAAATTATCTTAAATAAATTCAGCATCTTTTAATAAAGTCAGCATGACTCTCCAAGAACAGAAATATCTCTCTCCTGGATGATGAAAATGATTTAAATTTATATTGGGATTAAAGAATAATCTGTACATAGGAGGTAATGGGTACAAGAATTAAAAATGAAAGAATTGCTCCATGAATTTAAGTGTGATGAGAAAAAAATGTCTCAAAAATTGTGCAGATAACTTTGAAACAACTTGAAGATTTAGTTAACTTTATTTTCTCGTCTCCTAAATAAGGGGACGATTAATAGGTGAAAATGAAGAATAAATAGCTTAGTGTCCAAAAGCATGAAACATTTGGAGCTGCTAAAAAACAAACGGATTCTGCAGAAACCTGTTGAACCGTGAGAAGGTTACAAGGCGCCACCCCCCCGTCTCAGTCCACCGACAGGTTCAGCCACTTCCTCTGATCAGAGCGACCCAAAGTCAGAGCGACGCCATCACAGAGGAGACCAGCCATGAGTACAGGTAAGAGAAGATCATCCCATCCTCTGTGCATTTACTTTGGTTTCTGCAGACTTTCCTCACACCATCATGCACCTTTATGCAGCCAAAAAGGAGTTACTTTTGTGGAGCATCTCAGAAAATAAAAAGCTTGTCAGACAGGATCACACAAACTAAAGGGAGATTTTTAAACTTTTATTTTCTGATTACTGGAACACAAAATTATATAATTAAAACAGGAGGATTAAAAGTTTAATTTAGGCTTTTTGTTTTACAAAAAAATTTGATCATATTTCAGTCAATATTCTCACAAACACACAATAAAAAAATCAAATTTAACATATTTTAAAAAATAAAAGCTTTTCCTTTTTACATAATAATATCCTGGTCTTTATTAAATCAAAATATTCTGAGAAAAAAATCCTATTTTTTCTCGTAAACCTGTATAAACTATAACAGAGTGCACATTTTTATGTAACAGTGAAATAAATTATGATCATTTATTTTTCCTCCATATTATTGTTGTAAATTTAAAACACATTTTTGCAGTTTTATTGTTGTTTTTGAGGATTACACCAAAGATTCTTTGTGTATTTCATTTAGATTAATTTACACATGGAGATTTGAGAGGAAAAATATTGTCTAAAAATCAAGATATTCAATGTGAATGCCTATTAGGCTGACTAAAAACTCACAAATTTTAATTTAACCCTCTTGTTTTTGATCAAATCTGTTCTTTTTTTAAAAGTTTTTTTAGGTGTAATTTTAAAAAGTGACCACAAAATTCAAAATAAAAAAATAATTATGTAAAATTGAAATGTAACTTGATTGAATCACAATTTTCTATCAAAAACAATGTGACTTTTCTTAAAATCCTAGAAGCTTTTATTTTGGAAGAAGGCTTAAGGGACAAAAATTAAATCAGAATAATGTTGTCTAAAAATTTTAGCTCATTTTGTGAAATTTTCTGAACCTTTAAGACAAAAAACACAATAGAGTGAGCCCCTTTTTTCTCTTAAAGCAGATGGACGTTTTATGTTTTTCCTTTTTCAGCCAAAACGTAAAAAATAAAAACTCGTGTTTGCATCATCTGAGGTTTTTTTGAGGCATCCAGGTGGGCAGACATGTGGCATGGAAACTTTTCTGCAGACAAACAGCTGCAGGAGAACCGGGTCAGCTGCAAGCAGCTTTCCAGCCAGCAAGCCACACGCCGAGCTTCAGTTTTTTTTTTGTTTTTTTTTGATTTGCAGTAACAGTTTTGATCAGAGTAGATAAGGGGGGGAAATGTATTTTTAAATGACATTTTGCGCAATCTTCTTAAGTAAAACTGATCAAGGACTTGGTGGGTGGTTGCATCCTTCCCTCTGAAGGTCAGGAGGATGTTCGGGCCTCAGCCAGCAAGAGTTCCCGTAACGGAGGATGACCCAAAACCTCACAGCGCTGACAGGAAGTCGAGGGCCGGAGCTGCAGGCATCTAGTTTCTTATTTCCTGTTTGGAGGGTCTCAGTCTGTTTTCTCTTGAGCTTCACCACAGAACTTCCTCCACCCAGAATCTGACACCTTTGCATCTCTTTCTTCTCTGTTTCCATCACATTTCATCAACATTTCTGTTTGGAAAACACTAAGATAAAAATGATTTTAGCAGCTTCTGCTGAACAGAAATATTAAAGCATTCAAAAAGTTAAGAGGATGCTCACTTTATGAGCAAGAATCTGGAGTCGAATTATTTAAAAAAATGAAAAACAAAACAGAGATTGAAACAGAAAGAGATTAAAGAAAAGAAAAGCAGCTGTTTTGATTGTTTTATTACAATTGTTTCTCTAAATTCTCCCTTTTTGTTGAAAATTTGAACTGAAATAGCCAGCTTTTATTATTTCTTACCCCTAAATTCTAAATAAATTTGCAGAATTTTTTAAAACTTTGTTTCAAATTTTATGTTTCTCTTCAAAATTCCAACTTTAACTGAGGATTCTTAATTTTTCCTTCTAGATCTTGGATTATTTTGACTTTTTTTTAGCAGATTTAGAAAAATAAAACTAACTTTATTCAATATATTTAGTTTTTTTTCTAAATTACAAAATCATTCTTAAATCCTTTGACTTTACTTTTGACATTTGAGGAAATATTTTTACATTTATCCTTGAACTTTTTTCTCTGAAGTTTCTTCTTTCTAATTTCAGTATTTATTTTTATTTGTGCATTTTTTCCTAACATCTAGTTTTAAAAAGACCTTCAAATATAATTAGAATCAAATTATAATCCTAAAAACATAAAAGTTGACTTCAAATCCTCATGTTTTTCTGCTTTTTTAAAATTTAGAACATTTCGTCCAGATTTAAGGAATAAAAGTTCCGCTTTTTTATTTTCTTTAGTATTTTTATTATTTTCTAACGGCAAACAAAAGGAAAAAAATAGAGAAGTATTTTTTTAAAGATGTAATTTTTTCCTCAGAACATGTGTTTTTGTTATGAGGATAAATTCAGTATTTAGGAAACATTTGCTTTGCAGTAAACTGATTGTGGCTGAACTGCATTTCTCCTGGACCCGTGAAAGGTCAAAGGGCACGTCTGCAGGTTTTTCCATAAGAAGGCCTGAAGAAACCAAACATGTCAAACATAAAATAATCTGAACAGTGAAGCTCTGGCAGATTTTACAGAAGACTTTTAGCAAAAACATCCCAGCAGGTCTTTATTTTCATCTTTATTGAACCATAAACTCATATATATTGTTTTTATTAACTCTATTTTGTTTTTGCTGATTTTCTGCGGCAGCGGCTTTATTCAGCCACCCCGTCATCTGCTACTTTCTGGATACGTTCCTGATGCTTTACTGCCTCGTTGCCACGACTTTGTTTTTCAAAGAAAAGGTGAGTTTAAGCAAAACCGTTTTTTAAACTAAAGCTTCTCTACTTTTTACTAAATGCTTTAATTCAGATTTTGAAATATTAGTAAAATGAAGCATTTATTTTTTTAACATTTAGTGACTCATTTGCTGGTGCTTTGTTTTTTTTTCATGTCTCAGTTTTCCACCATACAAGCCACAGAACCAAATGTAAGTCATCAAACCGATGGCCGCACCTGTTTGTTTATACGTCAGTTTCCATTAAAAGTCTTTCTTTGTTTTTATTTTTCTCTGAACAGGATGAAACGAAAGGTCTTTATCAGGTAAGAAGATCTGGAGGACACCAGGCTCCGTCTGCTGCCGACTGGATAACACTGTTTTTGCTTGTAGGAGCTGAACCTGGAGAGGGAGCCCGACGACTACGAGATGATCAACATCAAGGTGGCGCCTCTCGGATCAGAGATTCTCTCAGTGCTGTCGGTCTCACATGTTCTCATTGCATTTGTTTGGTTTGTGTCTTTATAGAAAAAAAGAGGCAAGAAAAAGAAAGCAGGGGTAAGACAAATTATTTATGGAAATACACCATTTATTAATTTATTTATTTTGAACTGATAAAATATAAAAATAAACATCATAAACATAGATATGATGAGTGAGATCATTCGAAAAGAGGCATTTGTATCACACTTGATTCTGTTTCCGTGTAGTTCATCGTCACTCCACTAGGGGCAGTAGAAGGACTTTTCCTGTTCGTTTCAAAATGGCTGCTTCCGTGAAAGCTCAAAAACGCTTTTGGCGGGAAAAGGGTTTAGTTAATTTTAACATCTTTATGGCCAGAATGGCTCATACTGTTATTTATTTTTTTTAAATGACTTCTTTCTGTATTGAAAAAATGTAAACATTTGTTGATAATTATTTTTTTTTACAATACTGATATGGGGTCAAATTAGGATCAGCTTAAAGTGAATGAAAAAAAAACAGATTGAAAACTTGTAAAGAAAAGACAAAAAAGACAAAAAAATGGACATCGTGAACAATTTATTTTATTTGAAAACAAGACATTGTAAATAAAAAAAAAAGAAAATTTGAAAAAAATTGTAATTGGTCTTTTTTACATTAACATTTTTTTTAATTATAGTTTTCTGTATTTTTTTCCAATTTTCTAGATTTATTTCAATCTTTCTGTTTTTTTTCTTCAAATTAAAAAAAAAAATCAAATTATGCTTTTTTTTTCCAATTTTCAAGATTTATTTCAAGTCTTCAGCTTTGTTTTAATTTCCAAAACTTTTTTTTTCCAAATTTGCAATGTCTTGTTTTCAAATTAAAAAAAATGTTTTAGTTACAATGTCTATTTTTGAAGTTTTTAATCTATTTTTTTCGTTCACTGTAAGCTGATCCTTAGCCTACACTATGTTGAAAATGTGTGTGTCAAATTTGAGACAGTGGGTCAATAATGTGAGTTTTTCAGCCTGAATACTCATGTCAATATTTTTGCATCTTAGACTTACATTGTTGAGAACAAAAAAAAGACAAATCACTCAAAAAATCTAAATTAATGCTAAATATTCTAAAAATAAAATCACAATTTGTAAAAAAACAATCTAAGTGTTTAGAAAACATCTATATTCCAAAGAAATCATTTTTTCTCTCGATTCTTCATAGTGGTCCAAGCTTTTTTTTTATTCAGTGCAAATTCAAATTTATACAAACTGTATTTTCACAGAATAGCAAGAAATAAACACTAAAAATAATCAATTATAGACAAGAATTCAGATTTAAAATGTTTCTGAAGTTACCGATAATATATCACCCTTTATAATTGCTATAAATTACCATTTCTAATGTCTTCCCTGCAGTTTTTCCATATTTAAGACACTTGAGGAAGTTCACTGAAGATATATATATATACGTAGACATATTTGATCCTCTCAAAGGTTTTTACTTTTCACGTGATTTGAATGATTATGAATTCAACTAATGAGAACTTATTTAGATCAAACCGACCCTTAAACTTAGTCATTTTTTCCAGCTGCATCTAAAAGTTCTTTAAAATTATCTCCATAACATAAAAAAATTTGAATCGGCCACAAAAAATAAGTTTTCAACAGACCAGTAACTTCACAAACACCATTGATGTAGAACAAATGATAACGGTCCCAAAATCAAACCTCGAGGAGCTACAAAAGTGTACTGTGTGTTTCTTTAATCAAATTTTTAAGAGTTATAGGAGTATTTAACTACAAACATCTGCTCATTAAAGTATAAGATGACCTGAAATTAGGAGTTGAAGAGCCTGAACATGTTTATGTCAGACGTGAGCCGTTTCATTTATGCCATCATCACAATAATGCCAGTCTATATTTTTATTTTTTTGCTTTTTTAGAGTTTTTTCTAAACTTTCAATATAATTGTTCATGTTTTTTTCAAGGTTTTCAAAATCATTTTTAGAATCATTTTTCAAGACATTGTTTTTCAAGATTTTGAGAGTCCATTACTTTGATTTTGGAATTCAGTTTTGTAATTTTACAATATATTTTTTTATGTTTTTTTTTAATTAACTGATTGTTTTACATGCATTTTCATTTTTCAAGATAGTTTTTCAAAATATTTTTTTAGATAATTTTTTGTTTATCGAGAATTTTTATAGATTTTTCAATGTAATTTTTGTTTTTTTTTAATAATTATATTTCATTTTTCAAGATAATTTACGATTATTTTTAAGATTATTTTCAAGACATTTTTTGGTTTTAGAGAGTACATGTTTTTTAATCAAAATTGTTGTTTAAATGATTTTAAAGATAATTTTCATGCTTTTGAAATATTCTAAAATAAGTTTTGACACATTTTTCAAGATTTTTAAAATTTTCAAGATAATCTTTGTTTTCAATTGTATTTGTAATTATTTTTTACATGTTTTTTTCATTTTTCAAGATAGTTGAAAAAGGATTTTTGAGAATTTTTTTTATCAAGATTTTGTTTTGTGTTAAGTTTTCTATTTTTATGAACTAGAGCTGTTGTAGTCCAAAAGCAGGAAGAGAAGGACACGTCTACAAGTTCCATAACTCAACACACCGGTTCATTCTGGGAAAAAGAGTAATGACATCAAGGATTTATGTGGAGTTTGTTTTAACTTTAAGAACATGATTTTTAGTTTATTGCAGTGAGTTACCGAGAAATTGAAATGTTTGTCTTGGGTGTTTTTGTGTTCTTCATTGACGTATCTGTCACAAACATCAACTTCAATCCTATCTATTGAAAAACTCCAGCTGTAATACATATTTTGTTTTTGTAGATTTCAAAAATTAGCACAAAATACACGAAAAATTAGATAGAAAAACATCTGATTCTCTTTTTTCTCAATATGCTTCCATAAGGAACACCTAACTGTATAGACTATTTTGATTTTACAAACCGTTAAATCTTCTCACATTCAGTTTTAGTTTTTTCAATGTATTCATAGTTTAACTTGAGTACAAATCAGAAAGAACATTCTTTAAAACTAAGCCTTTTCACAACTTTAGGTTTTGAAATGTATAATTTCTTTATTAAAGTTCGACTGATAACTAGATAAAATACTGCAATGTACATATTTTTTGCTGATATTTTAAATTAAAAAACTACTAAAGTAAATAACAGACTTTACCTAATCTGAAGGTGGAAGTCAAACTTTTCAGAATAAAGGTTTTCCTGAATGTCCGACTCTTCAAGCTCCTCGTGGCGTGATGAGATGAAGGTTTGACTCCCTCTCTTCTGTCCACAGCAGAACAGACCCCCGCCGAGGGAGAAAGATCTGTACGAATCCCTCGTCCCCAACGCCCACCCAGCCCCTCCTGCTGTCCAGTGAAGTGGCATCAAGGAAAAGAAGCAACAATATTATTTCTTTACTTTGTGTGGCTTTCCTACAACACATTTTAATGCAGTTTTGTGTTTTTATTTTCTTTTATAAACTGCTGGAGCGCCAAGGAGCTGCACAACTTTTATTCTGCTTGTACTGAAATTCATATTTTTAACTCAAAACATAAAAACAATGTGATCTAAGAAAATACAGGAAGTGTCCAAACACTTGGAAAATGGTTTAATGATGTTTACAACAAAAGAGAACTGTACATTTACAGTAAAAGATTATCTTTGAATGTGTATAAAAACAAAAATACAGCAGACAAATGCAAAAAAAAAAAATCTAGGTATCCTGATTCACATACTTGTAGTCCTACACAATCGTTCAGCTCTGTGCCGCCATGATTGGAGGCCGGTTTTTCAGTCTTTTTTTTTTTCTTTTGCAATCAGTGTTCCTCTCAGTGTTGAAATCCAAAACTCTTTACATTCGAGTCCCAGGAAAACTGCAGAGTAAGAAAGAAGGAACTAAAAGCGGAACACATTCCTTGCGATGAGCCCAAGCTCCCGATGTGAAATGTTTGACAGAGCATTTCTTCAGATACACAGACGCTTTATGTACATGTTTGGTGGTTACTTTCCCCCCTAATTTTTTTTTGTGTTTTCTTGAGATGGTCGCTTGGGCTGTGAACTAATAACCGCACACGACACGCCCCCAAACATACAAAAATACTATATCTTGAACCTACGAAGAGTAAGACAGTTCTGCAATTACTCCATGCTGTGACAGAAAAAAAACAAACAGGTTACCTCAAACAAACAGACGCTTTTCAAACAGGTTTTTCTCAGAAATATACCAAAATATACATCTAAGCTTTGGAATTACTGAGACTACGACTAAAGCCAGTGCTGGGTTTGTCTCTGGTACATGCTGCAGGGCAGGAGGGACAGAAAACAGACACAGGACAGAAAGATATCTTTGGTATCTGCGTTTGTCAAAAGTTAAATATTTGGATTTTTGCTTTGGAATTGAGCTTGTGAGGCCCGACGGCCACACTCGGAGTAAAGCCTTAGACAAAGTGTCGCTGGAGGGACACAGTCCATGCGGAGAGAAGGACCATGATGCATAGTGTCACAGCTGACCAGTCTGTTGTGAAGGGACTACATTGGAGGAGGGGGAGGAGATGTCCAGGGGGTTACAGTGTACAGATGATGAGGAGGACACAGAGACATTTTCACCTTCAGAGGAGAGACAGTGGGAGGAATTGAGGGCGTGGGGCTCCAGACAGGCGAGCATTCAAAGTCCTGAAGGGGTACAGTGTTTGAAAGCCAGGCGTGACCCCGCCCACTGAGCCCCCTGCCATCCCCGCCCCTCAGGCACTGAAACCACTGCACCGCCTCATGCGATCAGACGCAGAACTCCAGGACTCGGGCGTTTGATGCCGAGCAGTGGGGCGGGGACGGGCGAGACATCTGTGTTTTACAATCAAGTTCTGAATCTTTGGTTAACGTCGGTAAAACTGGGAAACCGAGAGCGGGCTGAGTGGTCAGGCGGGAAGACGAGCCCACACCTGTGCCTGAGAGAAACTAAAACAGGATTGTCAAATTGGAAAAGAAGATTTGGAACAGAACGGGAAGGTTTACCAAACAAAATCAAGCAAAAAAAGGAGGAGAATTTGTATCAGAAAGAGGCAGACATTCAAGCTGTGTAATGTCGCCCTCTTGTGGCAGCACAGGTACGAGCAGGCCTTCCCACCGACAAAAAGTAACTTTTTTTTAAATCATTTTTCAAAATAATTTTAAAAACTTTTTTTTTTATATTTCATAAAAGCAGGTTCAACTCAGCCTAGAGTTAGAAATGAGGTATACAACAGCTTCTCTGGCCTCTCCGATGCTCCACGCAGCCTCAAACCCAAACCTGATCGCCAAACTTTCAATTCACCAAACAACCCCAAAGCCCGAACAACAAGCACCTCGCTCTTTGGAAGATGGAGAAAATGCACCATCATGCTCTGCAGACTGTCCTCTCTCTTCCAACCTGCCTGCTGGAAATATTCATAAAGCTTTATTCGAAAATCGGAGCCCAGAAAGCAGAACTGTTCTTATTTCAGTTAAAACTAAGCACTGGGTGAGCGCTCCCTCCCTCCCTCACACACACACAATCACACACACACTCACAATGCTACAATGCTCATGTCTTCTACATAACAATAAGGCATAAATGATAAGTTTCTTTTCTGTCCCACTAAGAAAGCCAGTGATCTCGCCCTCGCACTATACAAAACAATTAAAGGCATAAAGTAATCGTTCAAAAACAAAATAAATGATTGTTAAAGACAGCACAGCAAATCAAGTACACAGTTATTTAACAGAAAATTAAGTAGATCTGGCGCTTTCAAACCTGACACAGGAGTAACGCTATGGCGGGACACGCCCCCTCGCCTCTTTTCTTTTTGGTCTTATCAGTTCATTAGAAAAAAAAAGAATTAAAAAAGGGGAGTTTTGAGTTAGCATGATAAACACTACATTCAGACTTGATAACGTACTGGATCAAATATAAAATATGAATATCTTACACGTGTTTATATATATATATTTATATGTATAGAGTTAAGAAAAGATTGTTTATCTAATTCTTAAGTCTTTCCTCATAAATATCTCAGTAACATCCTATGGTGCCAACTGCTTCATCATGCTAGCCTCTAGAAACAGCACGGACCCGGTTCTGGGGGCTCGTCCGGGACCAGACACGAAGGCTTTCAACTTTGGCAAAGTGGACCTCAAAACAACACAAACCTGGAAACAGCCCATAAATAGTAGTACTAGAAAATAGCAGTAGTAGGTTGTCCTTTTTCTGGTTTCTTTCTATGCATGGTTCAAAGGTATAAAGTCTGAGCGGCGGAGCCGGACAGTTCTTATACATTCTACAAAGTTCTATACACATAAATGTCTAAAGGTGAGCCTCATATTGAAGTGCTGCTGAGGTATATTCAGTAATTCAAGAGAAAAAATAAAAAGCACAAAAGGGAGGACGTGGAAACTGTTTCCAGCAACACGGTAATCCCTCTAGAATTCATTGAGTCATTTTTCTGCAGAACAATGCTACGTCTGTGTGGGCTTTAGCTGAACATGTCGTGGCCCCCCTGCTGCACAGGGACAGAACGTTTGGCAGGTTTTAGGAGGGATTCTGGAGCAGCATTAGTCTGTTCAAAGTGGGGGCTCGGTAATGGGGCAGAATTGGATGAATTTACACGTGTGAGCCCTACAACAGAAGGGTTAAAAAACAACAACAACCCTGATTTACACAGGATGAAGCCGTAAAGCCATCAGGAAGCATGCAGGCCCCTCGCCGCCCTCGCAGCGAGTCTTTAAAGCTCAGTTTCTGTGGTTTGGATCCAGCGGCACCAAATCCTGGTGCTGACTGTGGTGGGTGAAAAAGAGAGAGGAGGAAAAGACTGTTGGGAGAGCAGAGACGGTGTGAACAGGGGCTGGTGTGCTCGGGCAGGCACAGCAACCGCCGAGGAAAAACCACTTTGGTTCAAGCTGTCGTCGTATGGCTGAAGATTACCACAAAAAGCAAAAAAAATCTTTGTCTTTTGTTTAGAAAAGTCCAAAACTGCTACAATAAATAGTGAAAGGAGCCTCGAAACTGGATTAAACACTGAAACTGTAAAAAGATCAACAATAAAAACGACTTCCTCACACCCAAACCCACCAATTCCTCGCATTTTTGGTTCGTTGTGCTGCCAATTAAAAACGGAGCTATGAGACACTTTATAAACAAAAGTCATCTTTGGAAAATGGTAATCAAAATATTGCATTTCTATATTTTTTGAAGAGATTCTGTACTCATAAATATATCGACTAAACTAAGCTACACCAACTACACACACCAAGTATTTGAACAAATATTTTTGGTATATCTTAAAGTACGAAAGCCCGTCAGCAGACAGAATAAAAAGACAGAATTTCATTCCTCCCAAAACAGGCAGACTGCAGCTCATCAATCCAGTTTTTTTTTTTTTTTTGGTACAGATACTGTGCACAAGTAGATCGTACTACTGTTAAAAAGAACATAAAAACCACAATACAACAACCCCCACCAGGCAATCGCCGCCGAAACACCCAGAATATACAGTAATCCTATAGATTTCACCGCCCTGCTGCAGCTCTGCAGCTCGCTAAAGCTTTCCTCGCCACCTTTCAGTCATTTTCTGTCAGTGTCTACGAGGCCGCCAAAAGCCGAGCGGCGCCGTCGCAGCTGCAGCAAAATGTAAAAGTCAGTGTTTCCAGAAGAGAGGCTCGGAGATCCGCACGCCGGCCGACTCTCCGAGCCCTTAAAGCAATGATAACCTTTAGATCGGCCACTTATTACTTGTTTTTAAAGCCTTTTAACCACAATTCAAAAGTGATACTTAATTCTTAACTTAATATCAGACTTACAAAGTTCTGAAAACGCGACAATATATAAAGTGAGGATAAAGAAGAGTCTAAAAATCTACATGATTTAAATCAAGGCCCAAAAGTCAAAAATAAACTGTTAGTGATGAATGGAATTAGTAAACGTGTTGAAGTTTGTCAAAGTGAAATGTGTTTTTGGTTAGAACTATCCTTAAGGAGAAGTCAAAATATATAAAAAACAACAAAAAGAGTCCCAATCTTATTGGAGGTCATTTTTTCTTTTTGGTGGCAGCAAAAGGATTAAAAAAATGGTAGATACAATGAGAAGAACGACAGCTGTTTAGTGAGGCCAGAATCCACGGAGCAACCCCCCCTCCCTACGAGGCGCCACAGGAATAGTGCTCGGAAACGGGCTTAGATCCGCGCCGCCTCACTGAGCCTTGGAGGCAGTGGTGATGGTGGAGGCCTGGTGGTTGGCGTCGGTGGTGACCTGGAGCCCCCCGGCGCTGGCCGACACCAGGCTGACGGGGTTGCTGGTGAGCAGCGACAGGTTCTGGGGGTTCAGGAAGAGCGGCGTGGTCACCAGGTTGGGCGTGCTGGCGGACGACGTGTTGGCGAACAACAGGTTGCCGCCTTCCAGAGAGGTGATGGGGATGGTGCCGCTGGACGCCAGTGCTGCAGAGGAGACAAAAGAAGACAAAAAGAGTCAAGACTAAAGTATTATTCCGATAAAATCTGATGATGGCGGATATATGTAAAGAAAATTCAGATTAAAACTGCATTAAAGTTGCAGTAGCTTTGATGTTTTTATTCAAATTGTTGTGAAGCGAAAGAGAAAAAATTGAAAAAAAAGCTTATATGTTACATAGAAATGAATGAGCCACAAACTCCATTCTGATACACCCACTTGTAGAGAAATAGATCCATGAACGTCTTTGTTTTCCTCGTCTGAGAAGCTGGATAGCTCCGATATTGCTCACCATTTTTGTTGAATCGGTACAGTTAGGTTAAGGGTGTGAGGGGCTGTAAGCTAGAGGGAGAACATGCAATCATATGGGTGAGGAAAAAGTGGTTTTGGCTAAAAAAGACAATTATAATTAAAAGACTACTGGGAACACGTTTACATTGAATCAAAAGATGATTGCAGTGGGATTATAAATCGCTAAATTTATTATAAATTCCTGGGGAATTTTCGTTTTGCAAAAGTTTTGCTTCAAAGTTCTGTTTTCTAGGATTATATCTCCTTTTTAATTAATTTCTGTGACATTGTTTTTTTTTTTAAATAATCAACAACTAATTAATGCCTATTTAAGTAAGTAAAAGAAAAATACATTTCTGCTTTTTCATAATCTACATGTTTGAGAACCTAGATGGAAAATACGTTTAACAAAACATTTAACTATTTCTCATTTACTTTAGAGTCAAACCATTCCTATTGTTTTTAATGATGTCATTTAAACACTTTTTTTCTACTTTTGGCTCTTTTTCAAATTTACAAAAGTTTTCTGAGAAAGTATCTTCTAGTAAATGAAAGTACAGCCTGATGAACATTAAAGGGTAACTTAACAGGCCGACTCCACCCGCAGTCAAATGTGAAAATCCAGTCAGAGGGGCGGAGCTGGGGAACAGGACCGTTATCATTACCGGAGCTACAGATCATGATGTGGGACTTAAATGGTTTGACCAATCATGAAATTCACCTGTAATACCTCATTTCAACCTATAGGGGGCAGCACACAGACTGTTTTTGACTGTATTTTTAAGAATGAAACAATTTTATTTTAATTTGTCCAAAATGTGTCAAGAACCAACAGACAGCACTTTAAAGCCTCGTTTATAGAGGTCAACAGACACAAACACAATTGATTTAGGGTTTGGTTACCCTTTAAACATATTTTCTTACACTTTTTTTTTAACTTTTCACAGCTTTTTAAGAATCACTTTGTCTTTTAGCCCCTTTTGATTATTTAATTCTTTCACTTTTTATCCTTTTAGTAATATAGTCAGAGCAACAATTAAAGAACCACTCCAGTATTTTTTAATCTATTGCAAATGTTAGGCAAAATCAAAACACTCATTGTTTTCTAGGATTTAGTTTCATCAGGAGTTCATCAGAAAGTTGTCTAGTAGTTGTGGGCGTGGCTTTTGGCCACCCCGCCCCCTTGTTCCTAAAAGCTGTCTGTTTAAGGGATTTAGGGAGCTTGAGGCCTTCCCCAATGCATCTCTAAGTCACAAATATGATCTTTTTTAAACTGCATGTTTTCTTCTGATCCGATTCACAACAATGTGAAGAAGGAAATACTCAGAAATGCAATTTTTAGCCGAACTGTCTTAATATAAGTCCTCCGGGAACATGTGAGAAATCCAAATGTTATATGAGTGAGTATTTAGATCTTTCTAAATGTGGTTAGGAAGTTTTCTGATAAAGTTCATTGTCTACAAAAACACTGCAGCAGTTTAAGTATTTTTTTTTGGCAGTCTTGATGCAACAAAAAACAAATTAGTTCTTTTTTTCCTTTATGGGGAACAGTTTCTGAAAACTACAAAAGACCAAAGACCATTTGTTTTGTAAAATCACAGACTTGTCGTCCATGACAGTTGAACATACCTTGAATGGTAGCCAGGGTACTGTTGCTCATCAGAGCAGGACTGAGCGCGCCGAGCCCCCCGGGAGCCAAGCTGAGAAGAGCCCCCCTGAACACACACATGCAAATGTTTGAGTCAACAGGAAACGAAAACCCAGCAGTGCTCCTGCCTAAACGTGGCGTGTACTGACCCTGGAGCGAACTGAGAGGAGGCCATCAGCCCCGGATTGAGGCCCGCAGCTGCAGCCATGGCTGCAAAGCTCGCACTGGGCATCTGGGCCGCCCCCTGGAGGGCAGCCGACAGCCCCGAAGCGGTCACCATCACCTGCCCCGTCCCCAAGGTGGAAGGTACAGGTGTGGCCGCCTGCGTCATGATGGTGTGGGACGAAACGACGGGTTTGCTGTCTGTGGATGTGGACTGAATGGTTGTTGGAGAAGGGCTTAGAGATGGAGAGCTGGTCGCCGTGGTAACCAAAGGTGTGGTAGAGATGACGGATGCAGTGTTTGTTGCTCCAACTGTCGTTCCTGAGAGGAGAGGAAGAAAAAAATATATTTCAGAGTTTGTTTAACTTCCATTATGATCTGATTGGCAGAAGCACGGGAACAATTTCAAACACAAATCAGTGTTGAATGAATATTTCCTTCACGCAGCTGTTGAGACGTGTTACAGGAAGTATGCAAACCCACAGTTCTTCTCCGTTTTCAGATATGAAAATAAGGAAGAAAGGGTGCCAAACCATTTAACATCAACAGTTCTTTAACACTTTGATGCCTGAATGAACTTCAAGCAAAAAAAAAAACATGTTTTTGCTTTAAGGTATGTTAAATTAAGGAAAGTTTGAAGAAGTCTCCAGTGTTATAGGGTTTCATGAGCAGCAGAAGGCGGCACCATTAATAATAACAAAAAAGAGTGCTTTTACCCTATTTGCAAACTATTTACCAAATGAGTTTCCAACTTTAATAACCTCTCTGTTTAACTGAATGTCTGTTCTGCTCCCATCAAAAGGGAAATGAAAAGAGCGATGTTTGCTTTAGGGGCGGGGCCTGTTAGGGAGCGGCAGATAAAAACCGAACAAATCCAACATTTCTTCATCCTCCTCTTGCATCCCATCTAAAATGACTCCTGCTTATTACATCATTTACATTCTTATTTACATGTTTGAGCTCAGCTGTTGCACCGCAGCATTCAGTGTCAAACGTGTGCTGGAGGAGGCGGGCTCAATCTGTCCATCAAAGGAAGAGTGAGATAAATACATATCTAATTTTTCAATTATTTTCCAATCATCAATCTCATCCTGAAGTATGTTACTTTACTGATGAGCAGAACAGCCAATCAGGCATCCTCAGATCCAAACATCTCTGCACATTCATGTTCAGCTTAGCTCTCCGCTCCGCTAACGGATGTGGAGTTCTTCCTCTTCATCTTCAGAAAAGTGTGAGCATTCAGCATCTAACTCTAAACCGTGGATGTAGCGGCTAATGTGCCTTATTTTTCTCGACTGGCCTGAGGTCAGTCACTCAAAAAGAACCTTGAACAGAACACACGTGCGTCGCTGTTGACATGAAAAGTATGAACACGCGGGTCTAATTCTGCAGGATGATAAAGAAAATAAAGCAAGTTTTTATCAAGTCGTAATCCTACATATTCATCTACATTTATTCATTTAATTTAGAGTATCTTTAGAGTGTCTGAGTCACTTTCATAACAAGTCTGTGAGTTTCAGTACAAACATATACTTTATATATATATATATATATATATATATATATTAGGGCATTCAACGTTAACACTTTAACGTTCGTACGTGATTCATTTAAAAAAAATTAACATGTTGATATTTATTAACGCCAATTAACAACACTGTGAAGCAACCGGTTGAGGTTTCCACGGCGTTGATAATTCCCACTTCATCTGGCATTACCCCACTTGTACCTTGGTCACTTACAACATAAGTAAATATTCAATTGATTTTTAGGACTGTATTATTGTTATTTTTGTGGTTTATATCACTAAAAGGCAGACTATTTGACAGAAAATGCGTCCTGTTGTCATGGTTACACGATAACGCGTCGCTGAGCCTCGGCTGCAGCATCAAAGGAAAGCGATACATATGCTGATCGTCATGATTGGTTAAATAAGCATCAGTTCTTACTGCTTGTTTTTTTCCAGATCATGAAGGAAAAGTTTGTTTTAAACATTGTGAGCGGAATTTCTTTTTTAGTCTTGGATCCACACTCAGCAGCCAATCAGAATCGAGTATTCACCCGGACAATTTAAAGAACACAATGTTTGTTTCTTATGTCAGCATCTCTGTTTTGTTGGAGTAATACTGCAGACATAAAAGTCCTTAGAGTTCTTCTTATCTTACTGTTGATGTGTTTCATACTCACAGGTTACACTTTATTAATTTAAACATTTCAGACAATACAAATGAAGGGACACATTTTCTCACTTTCCTGTTTTTGTTCAAAAGCTGCATATGGTCGTATAAATTTGACCTCGTAAACAGTCGGGCTGTTTTCTGCGGCGAGTTATTTCTGACGTGTTAAAGGAAGTGGAAAAACAGCCTGCTGGATCTCAATAAGATGAAGCTCACGTTAGATATAAACTGATTAGAATCTCAAGCTCTAACACGCCTCACGCCCGTTACTTGGAGCAACCGGACACACATATTTTATTTATTACAGCATGCGCCTGTGTTTTAAAGAGATCAAACAGCAAAAGCGAGTTCCTGCTCATGTCGAGCTGTGGGGATGTGTGTGTGGGTGTGGGGATTTGCGTATTCATGGAAGTGCGCATACCGAGTGAGTGGAGGGTGTAGGGTTACAGACAAAGCCTGCGAGGGATACAAGGGGAAGCGTACCTGTGAAAGACAAAGTGGACACGCTGGTGCTGGTGAGAGGCATCACTGGGTTTACAGTCAGAGTGGTTGACGTGTTAATGGTCGGGCTGCTAACAAGGCTCGCAGTGCTGGCCACCTGGACGGCAGAGAGAAGGGAGGAGCCTAATGAGTTCAAAACATCCCACCCCGGAAATTTCAGAGTCAGGTAGAGCTTACCAAAGGGCTGCTGGGTGTAAAGATGGCTTTGAGGGGGGTGTTGCCTCCTACACCGTTGCCACTGCTGGGGGGGTTGATCCTCTTCTCCTTCTGACGGCGATTGCAGAACCAGACCCGGATCACCTCCTTCTCCATGTTGAGCTGGTCAGCGATCATGGTGATCTCTTCAGAGGTAGGTTTTTGGTTCTGCTTGAAGAGGGCAAAGACGCCGGGGTTTCCCTGTGAGCACTGGCGCATCGACCCCAGCCCCTAGGTTTGACCAACACCACGCAGGAGGCAGGAACAGCCCGCTCCTCCACCCAGATCAAGTTTCTCACCTCCACAAAGCTCTTTTCTAAGGCCACTCGGATGTTGGTCTCGATACTGGTCCTTTTCTTCCGTCTGCGGTTGATCCCCTCCATGCCCATGCCCGGGGAGCCCAGAGCACTGGGGCTGGACAGGGCCTGATCAGATGTCAGGTTCTCTGCACAAACAGCAGCCATACAAAGAGAAAACAAGGTAAAGACAAAAATATGTTCCCAAGGAGATCCACAGGGTTACAAAGCATACTGCTTAAAAGACCACGGAGAACGGTTTGAAAGTAGATCAAAAGATGATTTGAGTGGGACGTTAAATTACGATTTTGCTGTTTTTAGGCAAAATCCAAAACTTGTATAGTTTTCTAGGACATAGTTTCTGCAGAGCGGTAGTATTTCATTGAAAATTCACCTCCGAATTTTGGGCGGGACTGTTGATGAAGAGCAACTCCGCCCCCTTTCCCATCGCCCATCAGTTTACACCCTCTCTCACTAGCTTTCAGCCCCTCATAGGATAGAATTTATTTATTTCTGTAGCATTTTTCCCCGAAAGAATCAAAGTGATTTACAAAAAGAGAATAAAAACAAATCAAAACATATTAAAACACAGTAAAACATACTAAAACACGGACTGAAATCAACTAAAAGCTCTCCTGAATAAAAACGTGTTGACCTGGGGTTTAAAACACTCAACGGAGTCAATCTGGAGCAGCGACAGTGAGAGGGAGTTCTAAAGACGAGGAGCAACGGCTTAAAAAGAGATCTCCTTTGGTTTTAAAGTGGGTTTTTGGAATTCTTAAAAACTTCAAAACCCCAACCTAACGTATCCGGTGCAACAAAAATGGCAAGACATATTGGAGCTAATCAGTCGAACAGTTTTGAGCAAGATGCCAACTCAGACAAGGAAAAAAAAGACGGATATCATCATTAAAGGTTGTGAAATATTACATTTATACAACCAACCATATTAAACTTCAAACCATATGGATCTATTTGTCTGCAAGTGGATTCATCAGAATGGAGCTGAGAAAGCAGCCTGTGGCCAACGATTGTAGCTTCTATGTCATAGTAACAAGCATTTTACGATGACATTTTTGTCTCTTCCTGATTCTCAGTCATTTGGTTAAAGAAATACACAGAAATGCAATTTGAACTTAATTTCCTTTCTATATGTATCATCAGAAAAAAGCCACAAATACATGCTATAAACACAATTTTCACTTTCTTTAAAGGTACCTCTTTGATCAATAGAGTTAAAGGTGAAGAACTGATATCTAAGAGGGTAGATGAAAGAAAATGATTGTAGGTTTAGGGACAAACCTGCATCATTAAGCCACTTCTCCAGCAAAGGCTTAAGTTTGCACATGTTCTTAAAGCTCAGGTTCAAGGCCTCGAAGCGAGAAATGGTAGTTTGACTGAAGTCGTTTCCATACAGCTTGCCCATGGCCAGGCCGACGTCCCCCTATGAGAAGCAGACAGTGAAGTATGAGCAGCATTAATTATTAACGCTCCCCTCATCTCCTGGGTTTGATTAAAACCCTTGAAATAAATCTCTGTTAATCAAAACTACACATGCGATGCTTTTTTTTACCACTTGTTTTAAAAATCCTAGAAGTAATTCTGTTTTCTTACGACACAAAAGCCATGATGAATGTAAACTCCGCCCCCAATAACATAGATTTTAAAATGAACATATATGGTTTCATCTATAGGGATTAATGTAACCACGAGGGGCTAAAGTCAGGGTCTCATTGTTCCAGTCCCGAGCCCGGGTAAATACGGAGGGTCATGTCATGAAGGGGATCTAACGTGAAATCTTCTAAATCTACAGCAATTCTCAAAAACACACTGGAAAACGTAAAGACATTTCTGTAAATCTAAATTTCACTGATCTCACACCTGCGTGAAGCCCAGTTTAATTCGTCTCTGTTTGAAAGTCTTGGCAAACTGCTCCAACTCCTCAAGATCACTTGGTTCCTCCAGCGTGGGGGTGTCCAACCGCTTGGGTGGTGTCTGACTCTGGGGCAGCTGAATGGGCGTGGCCGCTGTAGTTCGGGTTGGAGTTGAAGGCTACACGGAACACAACCAAAACGTGAAAAACATGACAACTCCAACTCATTCTTGGCCGTCTGAAGAAGCGGCTGCATTACTAACCTGAGTTGCAAGGTTGATGCTTGGTTGAGTTGGCAGGAGGTTAGCTTGGCTTTGAGGTAGTTGAGTTAGAAGACTCTGGGTTTGCAATATACCTGAAGGAAAGACACAGAAAGAACATCCAAATGTGCCTATAAAGCTTGAATGTCTCCTCCTGATACTCCTCGGCATCCTTACTCACCCTGCTGGGCCTGCGGTGTCTGTGAGATGATGAACTGAGCAGGTTGCAGTGAAGTAGCAATGTGGTGGCCGGGCTGAACCAGAACAAACTGAGGCAGGCCCAAACTCTGCTGCTGTAGCTGCTGGGGAACAGAGCATCATGAGTGTACACACTTCTGACTGGATTTGAAGAACCTCAGAGGCAGACGACTTACCGGGGTGATCTGAATGGGCTGTGAGAGGGGCAACTGGGTGATGGGGGTGGCTGCAGTGGCTGAGATGTTGGCCCCAGTGGTGCTGTTCTGCTGGTTGGCTGTGTGCTGCTGCACAGCTGCAGCCAGGATCTGAGCCTGGGCCTGTTGGATTAGCAGCTGCTGCTGTGTTGGGGTCAGGGTCAACTTTAGGAGGCGCGGCAGGAGAGGGGTACAAGACGGGTTAATATGTGGTGAAGAAAACGCACAAACATGTAGACAGTGAATCAGTTATAGCTTCGATACCTTTGCAAACATTTGAAGCGTTAGCTTTAGTAACTTTGCAGAAAAACGGATCAGTTTTATTATTGATCAGTTTTCACACCAAACGACTGATTCATGATTAACCAAAAACTTCTGGAAAAAAAAAGCTGCTTCAGTTAGTTCAGCACAAATTTCCAGAGGAGGAAAATATTAGTAGAGTATCATATTTTTCAGAGTATAGGTCACAGCTTTTTGCTTTGTTGGGTGTGACTTACACTCAGGTGTAACTTGTATGTGATTTATTAAAAAAAAATAACAACCGTTGGAGAGCACTGTAGGTGTGAATCAGTATTTACTACTCCCAGCAACCCAGAAGAAGATGTTCACAACATGCTAAAAACTGATTCTTGAACGCGCATTTAGAGCATCATGTTCACACTGGACAAGCAGGGAGGGGGTGTTGCCTTTTCCTCTTCCTACTGTTTACTAGCTCATGTCCATCACCGACAGTTGGAGGAGGATTGATACGAAATGCTAAAGCGGTCCAAATCCATTTCTTTAACACCTCCATTCTGATTTATGAGAGACATGGGCCTAACACAAATTCTTCTCCTACAGCTTCTCCTTACCCCTCCAATTGCAGGGGCATTTGGGGGTGTAGGCGTGTCCGAAATGGTTTTATTACGGACCAGCTCTTGCAGTGGAAGGATGCCAAGCCCTCAGCGGTCAGGGGGATCCGTGTCACACTGTGCCAAGGACGGGACTCCCATTTATTCATGTGGATGCGCAGAAGTTTACATTTAAATACAAGTAATGACTTTTTCTTTTAACACAACATTTTTTTTTACGTTTTTAAACTGATGTTACGTATTTAAGTGCTCGTGGCTACCGGCGACTGTTGATGACATAATCGAGTGGAAGTGCCGTCCACATTCAAAGACACAATTTTCCACAACTCTGTGTTTGGCCAATCCGAATTCTTCCCTTCTCCCTATCCCTCCATTTTAAGGAGCATTTATTATTTTTTAAGATCCTCTCCTCCAAGCAGAAGGATGTAGAGCCCTCTGTTACGAGGGTGAACCACATCGCGGTTCGCCGCGGAGGAGAGGCGCTTTTCTTCATGTGGGTGCACTGTGAAGCACAGAAGTTTACATTTGAATGTAAGTCATGAGTTATTGGTATAGTATGATCTTTTAAAAGTTATAGAACTGATGTTATGTATTTCTGAATGCTGGCAGCTAAGCACTGATAAAGCTGACTGGCAACTATTTATGTCATCACTGAGAGGGAGTGTTGTCTGAATTCACTATTTTTCCATAATTCTCCGTTTGGAGGGCTAATTGTAGGAGTAGAGAGAAGGGGTAAGGAAAGAATTTGGATTTGGCTTTGGCGTCATAGAATTATGTCCATTTCCATCATGATTACTTTTCAAAAATTTGTCTTTTCTCATGAATTAAAAAGGGGCACCAATCATAAAATCCTTGAAAAGTTTGACCTGGTTTTACTTTCAACACGCGTTTTATATGCAGAACCAGAAAACAGTCTTAAAAATGTAAATGTGCGAGTTTTGAATGTCCTGAAACGCACATTAGTGATCGTTTGAGCGATGCCATTCAAAGGAGTGGTGAATCCAGAGCTGGTATGAGTGATGCTGTTTATTTGCTTCTTTTTATTTTCTCATCTACTTTTGTAAACATCTGATACAGAAGATCCTATTGAAAACCAGATGTTGCATCTTATGTTTAAATAAATGAATAGATTTGAAGAGATCTAAAGAGTTTAGGTGACTTATCAGCATGTTCTTTACGCTGTGGTTATCTGAATAATTGCTCATACGTTGCGCCAAGATCCCTCCTATGTTTCACAAAGCTAAATAGCATAATCGGTAGTGAAGCAAGTATATTTTCAGTCTATATATGTTATCTATTCTGTTATTATGATTGACCTTTTTAAAGATGAAATGTACGTTCTTAATCCCGTATTTTGTTTAATACATTTCTCCCAAAAGTGTGACTTATACTCCAGTGCAACTTAGATATACATTCTTTTTAGGCTGCTGTGACTTATAGTGTGAAAAATTCCGAATTAGTTCATAGTTTAGCCAAATTCAACGTTTCCCAAAGGTATCGAAGAGTTTGTAAAACTTTATCTCAACAACACATACGAGTCTTTCTTCACAAGCAAATGGAGAGCGACTAATGCAGCAGAGCCAAGCACGTGTGCAAATGAGCATGTTGGTGCCACATTCAAACATGCGCGCCACACATTCAGACCGTCCGGTCTGCAGCTACAGCATGGTCTGAGAGAAGATGTGTCTCCATGATGAATGTTCAGACTCAGATGTCCAAACACCTCCGACGGTTTCATAATGAAAAGATGAGCAAGCAGACAGGCAGCGGAGGAGGCGTCGGCTTCAACCTCAGAATCAAACTATTTGCACCAACTCTGTCTTGCAGACAAAAAAAAAAAAAAGCTGCGTTGAGTTTTAAGGAGACCACTTACTCCAGCAATCTGTCCCCCGGTCAACATTAGCTGGGTTTGAGGCAAAACGCTCTGCTGGACGGAGGTCGGTAGAGCACCAGAGTCCTCTGACTTAGACTAGTGGAGGTGAAGCAGACATGGGGGGGCTTAGAAGAAATCTTCCAAGAGGTATGACAGTCTTAAGATGCTCTTTAATTAAAAGCTTTTTTCTTCCAATTTAATTAGGAGATAAAGCACCTTCTAAATGTAAAAAAAGCACAACCTAAAACTGGAATCCGTTTTGTCCTCCTTGAGTGGCTTTGTCAGGAAGAGCCTTTAGTGTTTAAGCTGCGAGAGGAATTTGAATTAAGCAGGGAGTGATAAAAATGGGTATTTAAAATGTGCCTTCAGAGACCAGGCAGGCAAAGTGACAGGAGGGGAGAGTCGAGATGCTAATTAAAATAACTGTTATGCAGTATATGTAAATTCTGCATAGATTTGCATACTCTCAGCCATCTGTTTCCGAGCAACTGCAGAGCACCTAATTAGCATACAGGGTTGATTAATCTGCCCAGTTGCCAGGCAACAGGGCAAAAAGCCTGGCTCATTTAAATGATCTCTCCGCTTGTGAATGTTTTAGTGCAGATTAGCACACCTCTTTTCAAACTTCATACCTTATTTACATTTGAGGCTGCAATTAGAATGTGGATTTTTCCTTTTTCATAAAAACAGACCAAATGGTGTCAAAACTGATGAGCTGTACCTGTTGGAGGAGGGCTTGTGTGTGTGCATTGGTGACTGTTGTTGGCACCGTCTGCCTATGAAAGTCCAACCCATTGGTTTGAATTCCTGAAGACAGAAACAGGAGAAAAAATGTGAATTAACAGACAACAAAATATATTTTTGAGACAAAACACTGTCAGCTAACAGGTACAAGAGCAATAAATTAAAACATATTTTTTATAGTAAATATAGGAAAATGCATTGCTAAATTGAGCAAGTATTTATCATTTTGGCCAAAAAACTAAGATGAAAAGTGCCACAAAGCTGTGCAAGCAAACCGTTAGCATTCAGAGTGAATTTGATTATCTGCTTTAAATCCCTGATGAGGACACAGACACAGAATAAGAAGTGAACATGACCAACAGAGCACAACAAGCTCTTTTTTTAGACGTGTTGACAGAAGTGACGTCTGTGGTTTGAGCGAGTTACAATGATAAAACCTGTTGAATGCTAAAAAAGCAAAGAAAGAAAAAAAAAGAAACTTGCAGGTTTGCTTACCGGTGTTTCCGTCACCGCTTTCCATTGCACATTTAGCAGATTCTGACCGATTATTCACTTTAGTATCTGCAAAAGCCAAATCAAATAAATAAATAATTAGAAGGAACTCAGGTTCTCACCTAATCATTTATTTTTTTGCACAACATTCCAGCTTTAAAAAAAAGCATCAAATGCATAATTAAGAGTAATAAAAGACAAAAAAAAGAGCAAATATCCTTGCTAAAGAGTGACAGGCACATACGGCACAGAGTCATCCAAAACTCACCTGCTCTCATTCCACCTGCCCTTTCCAGCATGGCTACTGAACCCCTCAGCCTCAAACCCACTGACAGGCTTTCACTCCCTCCTCTCACTCCTCCCAGCCTTCACTCTCTGCTGGTCACCCGCGAGCGCCGCACAATGCAACTGCTGCACAACACTAGGATACGCACACCGGGGAAGCCGATGGGATTCGGGCAACCAGCTCTCCTGGTGTCCGTCTTTTCTCCCGACTCTGCCCCCCTTTTTGTACTGCCGCTACTTTTTTCCCCCCTTTCTCTCCTGGAGATTGTCTGTACTTCTGAAAAACTTGGTCCTCCTCTCCCTCTTGCTGGAATGAAACAAACGACAAGTGCAGCTGGCACCCCCCCACTTTTCCAACACTGCCCTCCTCTTCCTCCCTCAGTCCTATAATGAAGCATAATCAGTATTCAGCTGATTAAAGTCGTATGCAAATCTGCCCCTGCCTCGTTAGCAATGCAAGGCTTTGAAGTCCTGCGAGCAACGCATTTCACACTGGGCTCTGAAAGCTTTCTGCATAATTTAAACCCCTATAAATATTTATCAGCTCATTAGCATATTAATTGGATAGCTTTTGGAGGACGATAAAAAACAGGGGAATAAGGATGACAGAGGAGAAAAAGTGCTCAAACTAGCACTTGGCGCAGCAGAGGGAGCGGAGGCAGCACAAGACCAATTACTGCGTGAATGCAGGCCTAAAAAGTAATTAGCTGAGAGCAGGTAAAGGACCCAAGATCCCCCACAATGCAGTCTGAGGTCTGTCAGCAGAGGTCCAGGCCTGTCGCTGCATTAGTGTCCGTGGCTGCTCGCTCAGAACATCTCAAGGAGCCAAAACAAGGAGGGGGTCCATGTGTGAGGGGAGGGGGAGCTTAATTTGAAATAAATAAATCCACATTAATCCACCACAAGCCTGTCATTACAGCCAGAACCCCTGTGGCTAAAGCATTCCGCAGCAGAGACTGGGTGGCAGGCTGTTGCCGACATCGTCTATGAAGTTTGGGGGGATTAACATATTTAGATTAGCTTTACATTCCATTAGTGTTTCCTTTTGGGTCCCCTCTTAAATTCATTTTCAGCCTGTGCTGAAGAGCTAATGCAGCAGGGAGACAGCACTGCTATAAGGCTGCACAGGTGTCCAGTGAATACGAGTCAAGTGAAATGCATGTACTTTAGTCTGCAGGGGAAGGAGCTTACAAACTAAGTCCACAACAGCCGCTCCCATTACCAAAGCTCTCATCAACTCCTGCACTTCAGGTGTTGCCTGAAGTAATTTGGATGAGATGTTTAAATCACAGATGTAGAATGGTCTTCATTTGCCTGTTAACTATTGTTTAAATCAGGAACTGTTGCAGAAGGATCTGAAAGAAAGTAGTCTTTGCATATCTTACAGTGGATTCCTTTGTAATGAGGCTGGCCTAAGAACCTCTTTGAAAGTCTCCAGCTGATCCAAAACACCCCCACCAGAGTTCAGATAAGAACTGGCAAGGGAGATCACAGTGAGTAGAATGTTAGTTCAAACCGCTGCCTGCTGAAATCAGCCAAGAACTTAAAATCAAAAGTTAAACTTTGAACTGCAGATTTCCAAAGAAATTCTTAATTTTCAATGCAGGGTAATTCGATCTGAGGCAGACTCATTGTTGTCCCCAGAGTTAACAAAACTAAAAGTGATAGCAGAGCAACGAGTCTTCGCTCTCCTCTGTTGTGAAATCAGCTTTTTTTTTAATTGTGGCTGAAAACAACATAATCTAATAGGCATGTGTGTTGGCAAGAATCTGGCGATACGATTCGTATCGCAATACACGTGCCATGATACGATATCCCGATATATCCCAAGACATTACCAGTGCAACAAAATGGCAAGCAATATTTTACTATTTTTTATTATGAATTAATAATTATCTGAATATTAATACGTTTTTCACAAAAGAAAATTTGTAAAATACATTTTATTTAATAATCACAACAATAAGCACCACAACTGTGTCTCATATGCTGTCTTGATATGCTAAAAATATGTAGATTCTCTACATATTTACATCGAAGGCTGCTAGAAGTTAGAAGCTGGGTAAAGTATGGTGCACTGGGCTCTGTCCTCTATTTTCATCTACTTCTCCTCTCCTCGATTCTTTATTATTTATTTGTCAATTAGTTCTGCTGGCAGTATTTTTAAATAGATAAAAGTAACGCGATATTTCAATGAATCAATATTTTTTTCACATCCCTGTAATCTAACGCTTCAAAAATGGATTCAAAGATGATCAAAGTATTTCAATAGTTAAGACAAGCCGGGGCGACTCTGAGCCACGCCTTTCTATATCTGACTAATGTTTATTTTCCACACATGTTGGTGTAATTGCAGCAGTCATTAAATAAACTATGTCCTTGATGATCATAGCAAGGCTTTTATTGGTATTCTTCCTGATCCATTAAAGAAAGTGGGCATCCAGAATTATTAGTTGGATGCTTCCCTCTGTTAAAAGAAGTAATTCCTACTCAAATGTATGTAGTGCAGAGACACTTTATATATTAACACAAATCTATTTAAAAGTTTCCTTTTACACCGAACAACTTTACTGAATTGGAATGGATTCGATTGTGTTAATCTAATCTGAATACATTTATTTATCCTGTGTTTTCTCTTCTAAGCTGCAAAGTGAAGAGCTTTAGTTTTCAGAACCAAAATAAAATGGAAAACTATCAACCTTGGCTGCAACATTTCCTAAAACCTGCAGCTACTCATTTTAACTGTTTTTACCTCTCCGATCAACCAATCAGCTACCAGGAAATCTTTGTTGGTTAATTAAATCAGCAAAGTATTTTTGCTTGAGCTGAAAATTCAGATAATTTATAATCTCCTTACAAAGCATAGTTTTTTTTATTACTTGTAATGAATATTTTGCTGTTTCGCATGTTCGCATTGTAGATGGCATTTTTTTGAATATATTATTGGACTTTTGTATTCTAAATTATGCATGAATTTTCCACCAACTTTACTCATGCAAATGAGTATTTTAGTGTGGTCTTCTAATAAACTACAGTAAATAGCTTTCCTGAAATATGAATTATTAATGTAATACACAAATCAAAATACTCTATGTACATTTTGACAATGCTGGATGGCAGATTACACACAAAAAACTCAAGAAAAAAAATACTTTTTTAGATAAGACAACTAACTTTACCTCAAAAACTTCAAAACAGGAGATGAGAAAAGAGATGAACATGTGCAGCTACTTTGTTGAATGGCTTGCAAATATCTCACAGTGGAACAATGTATTATACAAATAACCAGTGTAGAGAATTTTAAACTCCTATCTCATTAACACTGTAATGCTGCAGAGATGTTAATGTGAGCAGACAGATTCAAGAGAGACAGAGCAAAATATAATTAGCTCCCATTCTGCGTTAGAACCTTTATTCTGTATTTGTAAAATCCGAAGTAAAGAAAAAAAAGAAGACTGCTTTCCACAGATGGATGAGTCTGAGCACAAAACAGTTTTTCACGGTCAGGATATCTGTTCAAAAGAGAATAACCTCAAATTTGAAGCCATTACCTGAACACTTTCAGCTTATACAAATGAATAAAGCTTAAACACAAACATTGGAACAACCTATAAACTCTTTTTTTTTTTTTGACAGACAGCGGAAACAACAACCCAAGAATGAATAAAAGACAGGAAGAGATGTAATTTGATAAGCAGTAATCAGGCCAACACCTCTGTAGGATAATGCAGCAGCTCTCCCGGGTAGTCATTAAGTAACTGTATAAAAACCAGATTGAATTTTCAATCTAACAAAATTAAGACTTCGTTTCTGAGGGACGGAACATTCAACAAGCTTTCATCCAACACATGCAAAGGTTAGCCACATGATCCACTGTAACTCATATTTACCAATTAGGGTAGGCTGTATTTGCAATAATATCTAGTTACTTAAACCATGTGTTGATTATAAAAACTCACCACTTACAGGTGTATTTTATCATTCCAATCCTAAAAACAGTATACTTCTTGTTTATATTGGCCTAATAAATAGCTTCACGAGTTTTTGGCTATGTTTATTTATGACCTCAACTGTGTTAGACAACAGGTAAACAGAGAAAGTCATAACCTGACATCTTTGTGTCTCATGCTCTCTTATGATGGATCATCTGCACATAAATAGCCTTTTTATCCTCGTCTTTCTCTGAATACATTTAAAGAGCTTTTGTTTTTTTTAATTCAAGAATAAAGTTGCAATAATTGCTTAGTTATAAAGAAAAAAATACTTAAAAAACTGCATTATTTTGCCAAATGACCTCTTTTTGTATACGCATTTTCTGTTTGGCATTATGCAGTCATGAATCATTCATTTCAGCAGAAAATCACCAGAAAACAACTAGTTCTTTCCTAAGGATACACAAAACTCCTATTATCTAAAA
Source organism: Oryzias melastigma (assembly GCF_002922805.2). NCBI lineage: Eukaryota > Metazoa > Chordata > Actinopteri > Beloniformes > Adrianichthyidae > Oryzias > Oryzias melastigma. Next base: position 2,593,566 of record NC_050532.1, on the reverse strand, counting down.
TTTTTCCTTTCTCCAGAGTGAACAGGCTCGTCTGACTGGAGCCTTCATCGAGGCCTTCTCGGTACTTTGAGGTGGCATGTCCTGAATTTATTACAGCGAGTGATGAATTATTCATAGCAACTGTGTTTACATCAATGAATATTCATGATGGAACTACAAGGCTGGCGTGAGGGGAACTGGAAAACTGATAAAATGAGAAAAGTAGCTTCAGTGTGATGATGGAAACATTTCTATGGGAAGCATTATTTAATATGCCTGGCTAGTTTGGAAAAAGAATAAGGATATTACAAGAAACGAAGAAAAAACTAAGAAACCACACAAACCAGCATATTGAGAGTTGAAATACAAACCAAATAAACCAAAATTAAATATGTCTTCAGCCATTCATACACGTTATGTGATGAGTTTTAGGATTTTAATTCAACTAACATGCAACAACATGTTATGGAGGTTAAATTTAAAAATCACATATTTGAAAGTATATTTTTAAATTAAACTAAACCCAACACATATTTACACAATCCCTTACTTTATTATTTTTTTATTCCAAAACAGTAAAATGTAGATTAACAATCTGAAAGAAACACAAATAATTTTTTTTACAATTGAACTTAAACATGTCACCTCTGTGGGACATTTTGGGAAGACAAATCATCATTATAAAGTCAAGCACGATTAATTAGACTCTTATCAAGATTAGACTTTTATTTTTTCCTATCAAAATTAATGTTTTCAACTTGACACTTTACTTTTGCTTCTATTAGTTTTTCTATTTCATTTTTCACATTTTTTTATATTTTATCGTATGCTTTTATTGTGGAAAGGCAACTCAGTAGATACAATATTTTAAAAAGTGAATATAAAAAAAATAGAAATCGGTTAATAGGAACGTATTTTTGTATAAAAATTTTCATAAATACAATGAATATTTTGTTAAAGTTAAGGTGGAACAACCCTATTGGCTTGGCTATAATGTTGAAAAGAAAATGCAAAACAGTGCCATCCAGCTGTGTCTTGAAGAGTCATGTAAGCAGCAGCAGGAAGAATAATAAGAGTCCTGCCCGTTATTACTGTGGCCTTCCGGAAGTGGGCCTCACCACCCCTTCCTCCGCCCGAGGGGGGTACAGGTACAGTCCAAATTCAGCACAGCTCGAACAAATCAAAGCGCCAACCACAAAGAGAGGCCCAACAGGTGTGAAAACGTTTTTAAAAAAGACCCACGACGGCGCTGCATATTAAAGTGAAGCCAAAACAGAACGGTTCTACCAACTCTCAGGCGAATCCCACCTCAAGTAAAGGAAAACAATGCCGGTCCCAACTTCCACCATGAAACACCGCACACTCAAAAACACCGAGAAAACAGCCATGTTTGAACCATCAAGATAGTACAAAAACCAAAAATAGCTCAAGTAGAGTCCACAAAACAAACACAGTGTTAGCTACAAGCTACCGCCGCACAGATTAGAGTCGCGTTCAACGTAAACAGACGGCAAAATCGCGTTTTAAAATGTTGACAAGTTGTGCCGCGCAAGGCGAACGCGTTGTCAGCCGTGGATGGAATATGCTGAACTCCGCACTCCTGTAGAGGAAGGCCTGCATGAATAACACAACAGGCTGCTGTGGCTCCGCTGCGCCAAGCACAAAAGGCAGGGGGGAAAAGGCTCTGCTATTAAAAAAAAGGAGGAAAAAAATGATGTAGAGCTGAGGGACAGTGAGCTGACGCCGTGGGGTAAACCACGGCCCCAAAGACGACGTTAAGATTGAAATACCCAGAATAAATGTTTGTAAAGACGTGCGCGCGGTCACTGCCCGGCTGGTAAAAAATAAATGAATATGCAAACGTTTCTCAAAAGCCTCAGTGTACATCAACACAAAGCCGAGCGTTAGCACGGGCGCTACAGCTAGCCAGCTAGCATCCCCAGTCCCATCAAACTGCGTCCGTCAAATACAAATACAGCCATATGCGTTCCTTATGAACCGGAGCCACGACGCTGATTACTAATAAAATATGCTAAATTGTATTTGTCGACAGACATATGAATATGTAGCGGCGTACAGCCGTCTAATCACACAAAGGGGGGAGGCATGTTTCCATGTAATTTGCCGTCGCACTGCAATAGCCCGTTTCCTCCTCTGTCAAATTACAGATGGCCAGCTGTGTGCAAAACTAAAACACCGCTGCGCCAAAGCTTTATCTGCGCCTCGCTTTTCGTCTCCCCAGTATTCTGTGATAATAAATTCTGAGTAAGAACCTTTGAATACGAGTATGAATATGTAAAATGCTGTAATCATTACCTGGTCCTGAACTCTCATCTTGACTCGCTGCTCCTCCGTCCGCCATTTTGAATATTTAACCCGAAATTCCAGCCCTGAGTCAGGCACACGCGCGCGAGCGCACAAACAAACGCGCGCGCGCACAGAAACCTGTTCACAGAACAGAATTTGGACATTTTTACCCTCTGGGTGATTTAAATACTTCAAATATAGATATGTATAGTCATTGTATGTAGCAAAGGTTTGTAATAACACGTTTTGTAGCTGTAAATAAACATAAAAAAATACTCAATTAAAGTTTTTGCTTAACAATAAATTGAAATGGGTGTTACAATTGAAATTATACAAGTATTTTATAAGATATAGCCCAAATTAAAGGATGAAAACTGCTTTCTTTGTGTATTTAAAGTGTTCTTGTAGCATTTTTCTCATGAAGGAGGACATACATGTGTAGAAAATGATGTTTAAAATGACATTTTTGAGTATGTATTTATTATAATGGTCTTGAATCAGAAACAGATGCAAAATGTTGTTGGAAAGAGCTTGTAGATGGGACCTACAAGTTACTACGGCAAGCCGTAAGGCTCTTGCTCTGCTCAATTCTTATCCATCCACTTGGAGACAAATAGATCCATTTTCCTCTTTACTTTCCTCTTCTTGGTCAAAATTGTAAGACTGGATAGTTCAAATTTTGCTAGCCATTCTAGTCATACCGGTAATGTTATGTTAGGGTTGTGAGGGGCTGTAAGTTTGGAGGTATCGTAAACAGGTGGATGATGGGAAATGGGGGTAACCTCACTATTTGTCAACAGTCTCACCCACAACTCCGATCCAGATTTCTAATGAACTACAACAGCTCTGCTAAAAGCAGCATAATCCTAATTAAAAGACCACTGGGAGTGATTTGAAAATAGATCAAAAGATGATCGGAGAGGGAATTTAATGGATTTAATGAGTTGAATCTATAAAAAGCTTCATGTCTGATGTGTGCTGTCCCTTAGGGCTCAAACTTTCGACCCTCTTGGATTTTTGAGGCACATGTCACTTGGTGGATCTATCCTTTCAACATGTGTGTCACAGTATTTTGTGCATAAGTAAATAAACTATTTTTTTCTTAACATGTTGACCTGAATCAATCATGCATAAATAAACCAACGAGATATATCACCAGAGAACACACGCAGGCCTTTTACTTTTGTCCAAGACACGTAAAGAGCGACGCCATATTGGAATGGTGTAAAATCAATGAGACATGGCTTAGCAGACACAGTAAAATGACCATAAAATGCTTAATTTTGGTCTGGTATTAAAAAGGAAAAACCTCTGTTTATCAGAAAAATGATTCCTAAGTCATGGTAATGTTTTTATACAAAGTGCAACAAATGAACATCATTTCGAACTTTAAAAAAATAAATGTTATTATATAGGAATGCATACCAATGCATGGTTTGATTTTATTTAAATCTACACACAGACTAATTTTTATTGTTTTTGCAGATCTGTCTGAACAATTGTAACACAGCAGTAAACAGGTATCCACACCATTCCAATATGGCGTCCAACTTTGCTTACACAACAAGCTAGCATGTCATCTCTAGTTACATATCTTGTTGGAATAAACCATCTTGTTTTTTGACTTTCAGCTGCTCCTTTTAGGAGTCGCCACTTCTCCTCCTCATCTTTGGTCTTCCTCTTGACCTCCTTTCAAGTCGCTCCAACTTCGAGATCCTTTCACCAACTTTTCACCTTCCAATGTGTCCATCCTTCACCTGCTTCCCTTTCTATTCCTCATCCTCTCCATTGTCTTCCTCATTTCATCCTGACTGATCTTTGCTGCTTACTGCTCCACAACAGCCACCAATTCTGTTCTTTGCTTTTAAACTCTTCAAAGTTTTCCTTCCATCTTCCATTGCACTGATAATGTATTTCTATGATCATCAGTGAGAACTACATTTCTGTTCCGTATCAATGTTTACCGAAATGTTGTGAAAGTGTTTTATGATGATAATCAATAAGATACAAATTTTCTTGACTTGATCAGCAATGTGTAGTGATGATTATTGGATTAACGTGAAAATGTATTTTGATGAAAACCTAAAAGCATTACACATGTTACATGAAGTGTTATTCATATTAATGTTCACTAAAATCAGGTAAGAATGTTTTCTGAGGACAATAAATAAGTCTAGATTATGGTAGCTACATAAATAAATATTTTTATAAAATAAATACCACAATACAGGTGGGATTATATTATACAGTTGTTTCTTCCCACTAGATTTTCCACTTTATTAGAGAATCATTATACAGTAAAAGTCATGTGACTTGTGTGTGCCATGTTAAGAACTGCAAAAACACCCATTTATGACCACTAGCAATTACACTATTACGAAGATGGAATAATTTTCTTGCACTTGTTTATTTAGAGAGAAAATTATGGAGAGAAAATAGACTCACTCCGGTTTGGGGGTGCGTAATTCTTGATTTGTGCATAATAGGCACAAACAAATCCTAATTCATGCACAAACAAGAATTACACACCCACAATTCAGAGTGAGTCTATTTTCTCTCTATATTTATTTCTTTTTTTCAAAGTGTTACTTGATATCTTAAATTTTCATTGCAGTATTAAACTATTTTTTAAGCTTGAAATAAATCGGTAAATCAAATAAATCAAACACTTGTGGAACCTGTTCATTCATTTCCACCTCTGTCCTTGATAACCTGCCACACATCCTCGCTAATGTTCTTCCTTATACTGTTTTCACGGTCAGAGTTCATGTTAGACACCATTACCTCCAAACTGGCATCCAATGTAACTAAGTGACTTTTTTTCTTCAGTCTTTGGGTTTTCTCGGATAACGGAGAATGTTTAAAATCCAACCACACCCAACGAAGACGTCAAACTTTGCAGCACCGCCTGCCTTTCCATTTCAACAAAGTCTACAAGACTCATTCTTGTTTGGGCTTGTCTGGTTTGTTACTTTTGCATTGGCCATAATAACTGGTACCAGTTCCAGAAATTAAATTATTGAGCCAAAATTTTATATAAATCACTAAAACACTTTAAGAATGATTGGCTGAGGAGCATCGTCATCTTAGTCATCTTTTCGCTACTCAAAGTGCTAAATCATTGGCTACCAAGACTATTCTGCACTTTCCAGGAATGTTTTTTCTCTCATAACTTCCAGCCTACTATCCTTCTCTACTTTCATCTTAAATGTGCTGTAAAAAAGTCACAGATTGCACTGCAGACCATCAAGTGCTCCATTGTTTCTCAAACACTATATTTTTTATTATAATCAAAGAAAAAGTTGTATTATTTTACTATTATGCAATTATAATTATATTATTTCACTATCATTTTTTATTTCACCCTTGAAAAAGAGATTTCACCTTAATGGAATTTCCTGGTAAAATAAATAAAGATAATTAACAACCATTATATCAATGCTCATTTATATTCTCAGTTAAAGATCCACTCTGATAAAATGGTGTTTTGGTGTTTTTAACATGTGGCATTTTTCTCATGATGGAGGACATCTATAAAGAAAATTAAGCTTAACATTGTATTTCTGAGTATATATTTATTCTAATTGTTGTGAATCAGGAGCAGATAAAAAAATGCTGTTTGAGGAAAATGTTTGCTGTTGTGACACAGAAGTAATAATTGGGAAGCCTCGAGCTCACTGCTGTTTTTTTGCACCTGTAATGTTAGGATGTCATTGTTAGGGGTTGTAAGCTATAGATCGGTGATGGGAAGTGGAGGCGGGCTTATTCTGTGCCAACAGCTCCGGCCACAGCTCAAGACAAATTTCTAATGAGCCACTGTGGCTGGGCTGCACGGTGGCGCAAGTGAATTTAATTATTTTTTATTTTGGCAGAAAATGTCAAAATCATAATTTTAAAAATCACTTTACAATAGATCAAAAGATCTAGAGTGGGACTTTAAGCACCTAGAATTAGCCAGTGTAATTTTTAAATTTGCTCAACAAAAGACAGTCTTACCCTCTTATAATCTTAAAAAAAATAAGAGTCTCATCATACATAATAGACAATTCTGTTCAATCCATTAATTTCAACAACGATTTGATTTATTTTGTGGTTTTTAGTTGATGATACGATTCATAGTTGATATTTTTTTTTATTTTAATTACCGGATTCAATGATCTAATATGGATCCAGGACATCTTTAGCAAAAACTTCAACCATTAAGACTCAAAGATAAATACCTGATACTGAACAGTGAAGTTTTCCAGATTCCTGTTGCAACATAATCAAGTGTAAAGACGAAATAATGTCAAATCCATTCACATTTCATAAAGTTCAGCCCAATGTTGTTTTTGCACATCAAAATAATAAATGATTAGAACATTCTATCACAGAGTATGGTCACATGTCTGTGCTAAATTCAAAGTGTTTTTACTCACTGATGTGATGCTCATTTTTAAGCTTTAGTAAAATAAACCTACTGTGCTTCAATCCAAATGGCATTTTCCATCTTTGATTAATGATTTATCTCCCTTTTAAACATTTTTTTTCAATTTGATTATCAGCTTCCCTCAGATAAATCCACCTGGTTGAACCACAGGAATGAAAATCGGTTAACCGATTAACCGTTCCACCCCTACTGTTCACTTTACGACAAACATGTTTGGACCCACTTATCAATCATTTCATTAAAACAACACTATGTCATGTCTGCATCATAACTAACTGCTGGTTTCTACAGAAACACCACTAATATTATGTAGAAAACCACCTATAAAACTACCCGTACCTGAAATGTATTCTTTGTTACATCAACAACTGGTTGTTTACCTGTCACACATACTGAAATCACCCACACAATATGAATCATTAGTGTTCTCAATGTTGTTGAAACATTTCATTTAGACGACATTTTTGTGTTTCTGCCAAGTAATACAGTTTTTATTTCTTTTCCAGATCATTAAACAGCATGAAGACAGTTAACGGCATGCTGGGAAAATCCCTCGTGTGTTGCATGTTAGCCAGGTTTTGATAGTTTGACTAATTCCAAGTGTGACTGGGATGATTCTGTGACAGCTAGAGTAGGTCATGCGTCACAACCTTTAGGGGCTGTTTTCTGGGATGAGGTTTATAAGACTTTATTACCGAGTATATTTAAAATAAAATAAAATACTCTTCAAATTCAGTGATTCTCAGCCAAACATGTTCACATCTGCAAGGAATGCATCTCCTGATAAAGTTCGTCCTGAGGCACAACACAGCTGAGGAGGCCTCAGATGGATCTGCAAAACAAAGATGACAATTATCAGACACGGTACACAGGGTGAGAACTGGTTTATGGGGGCTCAACTGACTTACTGGTTTTTCCAGAAGCTAACTGTTTCTTAAAAAATCCCCTAATAAATTTTGGTGTCAAACAGAAGTTCTATTTCCCTGGAGCAGAAGAAAAGAACTGCAGACTTCCAGGGTTTTGTCAATGTGGGAAACAAAGGGCTTCAAAAGAATACAGTGCAATAGTATAGCTTACAATTAATCATCAACCAAAAAAGAGACTTTAGGATAAAAATTCTAATTATTCATTTTATTTTTGTAAAGTTTTTTAAAATTAAAAACACATTTATTGCATGTTTATCTTATAGTTTGTTTTATTACTTTCACATCCCAAACTGCAGTTTTTCCTGACAAATTGCATTAAAAAAATGCAATTATATCTCACCAATAGAGTTAGGTTAAAAATATGAACAAATTAATAAAAAAAAAATCTTAATCACAATATTTTTTACAGAAAATACTTGATTTAAAGGTCTGTAAAAGTATTGAACTGCCAACAAAATTCAAGTTCTTTACGAATAAAATTAAAATTGAAACACCTACAGCTGCCAAACACTAAAAGAAAAGTCTGCTTTGATGCTTTAATTCAGGGGTGTCAAACTCAATCACACAGGGGGGCAAAAACCAAAACACACAGCAGGTTGTGGGCCAAACAGAACAAACATTTATTGAATACATAAAAAAAAAATGTCAAAAACTTTAAAATTTTAACTTTTTTAACATAAATAGAAATGTAAAAAGGCAGGAATATTATTCCAGAATAAATCAACCTAAACCTTAAATAACTTTCAATATCTTGCTCTCCATAAAATATATATTCTGGGATGTTACAAGATATCATCAGGCTGTTAATAATAATAATAATAATTGGGGCGACTGTGGTGCAGCGGTAGGGCGGTCGACTCCTGATCAGAAGTGAGCGGGTTCGACTCCCGCCTTGCCCGCCCATGTGTCGAAGTGTCCTTGGGCAAGACATTGAACCCCAAATTGCCTCTGGTGGGAGGTTGGCGCCAGTGTTCGGCAGCGGAGAAACCACCAGTGTGTGTGTGAATGGGTGAATGGGTCTGTGACTGTGAAGCGCTTTGGGCCCTCAAAGGAGGGTAGAAAGCGCTATACAAGTAAACGCCATTTACCATTTATAAAATGATCTGGCGGACCGGATAGGATTACCCAAAGGTAATTGTGCTAGGCAATATTAGCTTATTCTTGTTTTTTAAACAATATGTAATCATGAGTTTTTACAAATTAAACTGTTCCTTTTTAATAGACTATTAATAATAATAATAATATTTTCAATAAATCTTTGCTCAATTTTAATTAAATTAGTTACTTTAACTTCTAGTTTGATGTATGAATTTCTAATTTCCTTATTGACAGTTTAGCCTTTGATTAGTTTGTATTTCTTGTTATGTCATGCCAAAATTAAAACAATAATTAAAGTATTCATTCATGAATAAATGAATAAATGAATGAATTAAAAGTAGTTTAAAACAAGCAATTTAATACTGCATGAAATTGAATTAAAGTCTAAACTTGTGTAATGAAGTTGGATAAAATCAGAATTTTTTCCATTGACGTCCAGCACTTATTTTGTTCTATTAAATCATGAAATTTAATTAAAAATAACTATATGTTCCATTACGATCATCGTTTGAGCTATGGAAAAGTGTTTCCAGTGTTTTTTTTAATTTATTTATTTATTTTTTGTGATATTGACGTTTTTAGCCAAAAGGAAAAATCAACGGTTGTTTTCTAGGACATAGTTTCTGCAGAGATGTGTTCTCTTCTGCTAGTTCCTGCTAACAATCTCACTGCTGCATTCTGGACAAGCTGAAAACTTTTTTTTAGGGCACACTGCTAATAAAGAGTTACAGTAATCCAGTCTAGACATCACAAATGCATGGAGGAGTTTTACAGCATCACTTTTAGATAAAGAGTTTTTGATCCCAGCTATATTGTGTAGGTGAAAAATCTGTTTTAATATATGTCGTCCATAATCAGAAAAATGAAACAAGAATATATTAAAAACACTATTTTCATCAGTCTTTTAAGTTGTAGGTGCAATTTAATAAAATTTAATTTTTTACTTATTCCAACTCTATCTTTCAACATCTCTATTAATAATAATATTTGTTTTAGAAGATGAAAAGCTCAACACAAGAACATATAATAAACTAATGAATGATTATAAGCTATGAAACAAAGGAAATTGTGTTTTCTTTGTTTAAGCTCACACCTCTAAAAGTTTAAGGGACTTTTTCATGATTCCATATTTAACTGACAACAAATGTTTTACTGATGTGTGAGTTAATGTTTAGATGAACAGTTGGAAAGAGTGAAAGTGAACTTTATCTCACACCCTTCGTACATAATCTTTATTGTTATTAGGTTTATTGTTAATACCACTAAATAAATTACACAGGACAAAACTCATATGCAAGTGATTGATCCGTTTCATATATTTTTTGTTTTATTTTATTTTGAAAATATCTTTTCATGCTATTTTTAGGGGTGTGTCGCATAAATAAATCATTTAGGAGACATTATTGCATGTGAGTTTGTTCTGGTCAAAGTTTTTTTTTTTTTTTTGTCCCACTTGGCTTGCCATACTTTCTAATCTGATGTGGTGGAGCTGTCTCATGCAGTTCAAGTGTTCCAGGTCTTCTCCACAGCATTGTCAGTCACTCGTTGCCTCAGGCTTTGTGCACCAGACTCGGCTTTAACTTACCGGTCTTTCTCACAGCGTCTCACCGTTACTCCTCGGTTATGTTTTGGATTGTCCAACCAACTGTCTCACGGAGCTTTTGTTTTCGTTTTCAGCTTGTTTATTTTTTAGTAGAGAAAGTGATGACAGCAGACTGGTTATGAGAAACTTCTAGAATGCATCATTTCCCTCAGCGTGAGAAAAGCTGTGAAGAATTGTTTCCTGCTTGTTCTCTTCATGGGACTTAAAAACACACATGGAAAAAATAATAATTTGGTGCGACATAGAACTATCCCAGGTGGGAAAATAAAAAATGCCTTGGGAAAACATGCAATTGAGGGAACCTTGAGAATAATAATCAGTGTCCTGATCCAGATTTCTCATTTAATAAATATAGCACAAGAGTCTCTGACTTTTTTTGCTGTATTAGTCTTGTTAAAGAGTTAAAGAAAATATATATTTTGGAATCTGTTCTGAATTTAATGGTTTTATTGGACTCTCCCCAAGAATTTAAAATTTGAGTTTACAGTACAAAAAACCAAGGTGGTGATGAAGCTCATCCACCTGTATCCTCCAAAGAGGCTCCACCAAACCTAATAATGGTATTAAATCCTTTTTTATTCAGTATCCTTTGAGAAATGCATGACCCTTCACCTGAAACTCTTCCTCTCTAGATAAAAGACGAAAGGTAATAAAGGTTTATTAGGTTTTGTTCACGCTGTGAACTGTGTGTTCTTTGAACAGGGTGTGGAACACACGGCGCTCATGTGTGTGAGTGTCCGGTGTGATTGTCGGTGCAATGCTGCAGCCTGCAGGAAGCACTAAAGACACAACACCAGCAGCTGACTCACTGCAGAACACACTCACCTTCCAGGAATGTTGAAGCTCTCTGAAAGACTAATTCACATTTAGTCATCTTCGCAAATTTGAGAAGAGGAGTAATTCTACTTCTCCTGTTGCAGAAGTAGATATTTTTCTATTTCACTTTGTAGAAGTTGTGGACTGTGATGATATCACACTCCATGTGTGAGAATAAGGAAAATATTTCAGAAAAGAAATGTTGGTGGTATGTTTGTATTTAGGTAGCAGAAAACAGTTTTGCAAGGCATCTTAAATACACTTTTATTGAATTTAAAGCGTCAATTTGCTTAAAAATAGTCAATTGGGTCTTAAACTGATGAAACAGGAGAAAAGATTGCAGCTTGCACCTCATTTTAAATAATGTTCTCAAAGATTTGACACCAAATTATCTTCAAATATCACTGATATAAAAAGTGATGGTCTGTGGTATTAACCCTTTCATGTCTGAGGGTTCACTGGTGACGCTTAAACACAAAATCTATAACTTTTCAAACATTAACCATTCCATTGGGTTCTGCTCCTCACTAGTCTTCTTCATCTTTGGAATTTGATTCCCAAATGAAAACCTCTCATCAGAAAACAGGATCTGGGATCACTGGACAACAGTCGAGACGTTTCCTCCGTTGGTTCAGGCTCAGAAGAGTCCTGAACGAGGAACCCGACAGTTGTGGTCCATCTCCTGAATGTGGATGTTTTTAAAAGCTGCTCTCCTCCTCATTCCACTCTTTCTGGGCGTCTGCAGGTTCTTGAATCTTTTAATAATGTCCTGAAGTCCACAGTCGTCTCTTTTGCTGCTGCGTCTTCTGCTTTTGTCCTTCCGTTAGACTTTCTGTTGATCTACTTCACAGCAGCACTCTGTGAACAGCAGAACTCATTTAGTCTTTGGTGTCTTTACCCAGACTATGGAGAGGATCAGTGATGCTCTTCTGGATAGAAGTCTGAATTCCTCTCTTTATGGAACCAAACTGAACCAATTTAATGAAATATAATCTGGGGACATGTGCTTAGAATGTAGATGATTAATTGTTGAAATTCAGTTTAAAACATTCACATCCTGAAAAATGTGGGCAGTTTTCTGCAGGGTATTCTGATTTTTAAAGTCTGTGAATTTTATGAGTTTGAACCCCAATTTATGTAAAAATAAAGAAACAAATACTTAAAATGTATTAACCAGTGGACTCTGAGTCTGTATTCTATGAACGTTTAATTTTTTGAATATTATTATGGAAATGAAAACAGTTTTCAATTATATTCTCATTTTTGGAAAGGATCCACATTATTAAAAAATGACAGTGTAAGGATAAAAGCAGCACAAAAATCTATTTTTAATGGAATTTGTCTTGGTTGGGCTAATTGTTTTAGGGTTAAGGAATGAGCAAAGGTGAAATTAGGTTTTTGAACTGAGGTAAACACACCTTAAAACAACAGATTTCTCTCAATAGTTTAAAAGTTTAGACCAAAAATTGTCCGAAACAGAAAATAAGTTAAGTCGCTCAGATGTTTGATGGTTCAAAACTGTGCTGACACGTTCACTCAAATAAAGAACCAGTCAACCTATAAAACTAGACTTCCTCCCAAATCCAGAGATGACATCAATTTAGTGTCATCTGAAAGGTAAAGTTCATGCTCTCAGATACAATTTTGAAGAAAAATACTACCATAACAACAAATGTTTTTTTTTTTTATAAAAAATGTGAACTTAAAATAAAAGGATATATTTCATTTATTAGCGCAGCAAAACAAAGATGCACATGGATCTAGTTGTCTACAAGTGGATTAATCAGAATAGAGCAGAGAGCTATAATCTTTTTTAAACTGAAGTTTTTCTTCTGCTCTTGATTCAATTGAATAAAGAAATGCTCAGAAATGCAATTTTAAGCTTAATTTTCTTTATACAGGCCACAAAAACATGTTAAAAACACAAAAGATACCATTTTTATTGGCACGCCTTAACCATCATACCCCTATTTTTTTTCTGAGTTGAATATCATTGCATCATTTTAATATTCTTATCTGTTAGTTAAGCGTACGGCTTCCTAGAAAGTCCCTTATGACTTTTCTGATTCAAATACTCATTCAAAAGGAAAACGGATCAATGATTGGATCTCCTGTGACATGTGACCCATAATGTTAACTTATTACCTGGAAGAGTCCACTTCTCCATACCTCTCAGTGCTGAGTGAAGGTTATTCAGGCCTCCACACCCACACTGAGATCATTCGTTCTCTCATTTCTTTTAATCGATGTTCTTCTCCTCTGACAGAAATGACATCAAGAACACTTGTTGAATGGAAAGCGCTGATTCTTGTCCTCTCAGGTAGGCTTTATGGTGAATTCTTTTGAGTTTCTGAAGATCTGCTCTCCTGTCTTTGTTGCAGTAACACTGATGTTAATCATTAACCAGCTCTATACGACTCCACGACTGAGAAACACCTTACTTTAAGTGGTGATGTGTGGTTTTCCTTTGATTTCCAGCGTTTTCGTGCTGCTGGGGGCTGCACGTTTCCATCCCGGAGGTGGAATATAAGGTTGCAAAGGGACAAGATGTGGAGTTGACCTGCAATTTCATCCCAGCAGTTTCTATTGCCAACAACTTCCTCCTCAGCTGGGATGCTCAACCTGATGTTGCTGGGACACCACTGGTGAGACGGAAATGCATATAGTGTAATGTTTATTAAGAAAATAATTCTTAATGTCTTTATTCATGTTTCAGGTTTAGTCAGACGGATTAAAGGTTCTTATAGGAGAGAAAAATTAGAAAAAAATGCATTTTTGAAAGATTCTAAAATGTTGTACACTGTAAAAACAAGCCCCTTAGAAATAAGTAAAACTTTCTTATCACATTGGTAGATCTTTAAATAAGTTAAAAAAAATAAATCTGCCGATGGCCTGAGAAAATTAGTTTTACCAAGAATTCTTAGTTTTAGAAAGAAATTCAAGTCATTAAGACATGTTTCCTCAAACTAAGAATAATTTGCTGAAGAAATATGACTAATACAGATAATAAGAATTTTTATCTTCAAAAAATACTTTTTATTTTCTTAAGATCAGTTTTTGCAGCTTAAGTGGCTCAAAAATATTTTTTTAAGGGTTGTTTTCCCCTTTAATGTTAACAACAAAATGGAAACATCCCTGATCGTTGTTGAAATGTGACGTCGTTTGTGTGATAGTAATGACCTTTGTGCCGAGATCATTCAGTGGGTGGATGAGTATCAACCGCCTCCTGCTTCTCTGATGACTCACAAACACAAATCCTCCTTAATTTGGTGAAACAGGAATTCTGAAAATAGTTTCTTAAGACAGATGTAGAAAATATATTTAAAGGTGTGGACAGGGGCGGAGCTAGAACATTTGATCACGGGGCGGGGCAGAAGACTTTGAAAGGGTGGCAAAGTGGACGGCCATTACAAATGAAAGGATCAAAAATGGTGTTTTAGAAAGTTTTATTGTTATATTATTAATAAAACAGGAGTTCTTTTGGCCAATCAGCTATTTATGGAGAGAAAATAGACTCCACCGATTTGTGTGTGCAAAATTCTTGGTTTATTACTCATACAATACATTTTGTGCATAATTGTGTGCACTTGCAATTGTGTATTCAAGTAAAAAGAAGTGACAAAATACAAAATAAAATTGTGTGATTGCTTAGTAAGCATTCACACTATAGTGATTCCCCTTCTCCTTTCCGTACCTTTTTTCTTCACATAAAACCTCAATCACACTTACAGCGATTTCAGCGATCAGTATCAAAACGTTCAGCTCGTTCAGGAGATTACGCATTGTATTTTTGGTCTTCATAAACTTAATGATTTTTGAAATACTGAGCAAAAGAAATGAATAAGAAAGTCTTCAAATTTCAAAATTTTAAGTGGATTAGCAACAAGCCTTTAAATATATCCATGAGCTATGTTTCAATCTTTTATAGTAATTTTAAAAAATTGAAGTTTTGCTAATATTTTAGCAACAAGCTAACATTTTGAGCTAATTTGTTATTTACTGGCGGTTTTTTGGGCTAATTTAGAGTTTAGCTTCAATTTTAGCAACATGCTAAAGTTTAAGACTAATTTAGTTTACTGAGAATTTTAGACTATTTTTGAGTTTAGCTAGTATTCAACCAGCAAGCTAGCTTTTTTGGGTGGGCTAATTTGGCATCTACTAAGGTTTTTTTGGGGGGCTAATTTAGAGTTTATTTCTTATTTAGGCAACACACTAAATATGTTTGCAAAATTGGCATGTATTATCGATTTTTAAGCAATTTTACTACAAGTTTTTCTGAAATATAGATCAACTTTAGCGCTTTTTCATAGTTCTTTAATAAAATTTCCTGTCTTTTAGCAAATTTAACATTTTGTAAATAGCTTTTGCATTTTCAGCAAATCCCTTCAGAAATTAAAGTAAATTGCGTCACCATTTTCAGCAAAAAGCTTCAGCATCTTCAGCGACTACTTTCAGTAAAAAGCTAGAATTATTGCAGAAAATGCAACTTTTCTAGCTAGATCTGTTTTTTTTTCCTTTATTTTTATTTTTTCTTTTGCTGTATGAGGGGATAGGGGTGCTGCCGCGAGGGAGCAATGAGCTCTGGAAGATTAAAAAAATAAAGTTTTGAGTACTTTAGAGATGGCAGCACCCCTGTCCGCGTACACAGCGAAAGCACGGAGCTCTTCCTGGAGTGCCGTCCCCCAGCCAGCAGGCATCACCAGGTCCTTCTCCACACCCAGGGAGCAGATTGTAGGGATGATTTTATTTTGTGTTTGTGTAAATTGTATTTTGTTAATTTCGTACATGTAAATACACCATTGCAAGTACACACAGTTAAATACAAAATGTATTGTTTCAAATCAAGAATTACGCACACACAAATTGAAAGAGTTTTTTTTTTCTCTCTATTGCTTTTTCTTATGCTTAAAACAAGTTTTTGAAGATTCAAAAACTGGGGGGGGCAAAGCTTTTAGTTCATGGGGGCAGTTGCCCCCCTGTAGCTCCGCCCCTGGCTGTAAAACTTTACTTCAAAAAGACAAATCCATACCCTAAATTATACACTCAAAAAAATGAACTTTTTGGAATCAACTCTTTATTCCTTCTGACTGAAGTGAAAGACTGAAAGCATAAAAAATCATAAACGCTTCTCAGTAGCTGCACAGTTTGCACAGTGTGCCACTCCCTCCATTATCCCTTCAGCGTTTCACCGCGCCTGGACGTTGAACCCACACCAAGCTGAGCACACTTTCTGTTTGTGTTGACCTCCTCAGAAATCTGTGGCGTCCTACTTTCTGAACACTCCTGTGGACATTGCGCCTAACTATGAAGGCAGGGCCTCCTTGGAAGTTAACATCGAGAGAAGAACCAGCACGCTCCGACTAACAGGGGTGACCATGAAGGACAGCCGCACCTACCAATGCAGTGTCAAAATATCCGGCGATGACGAGGGAATAACAGCTGCCACCACTTCTGTTTTAGTGCTGGGTAATCATTCACACACTGATGCTGACTTTCTGTCCATTTAAGAGGAACCAAAAAAGGCTCATGACATCTCCAACTGTGATTTCCATGGAGAGAAAAGAGTCTCACCTCAGATAAACCTGGTTTTGTGTGTGTGTAACAAGCAAATTGTGCGTATTTTTTTTAAATTTGTGTGTAAAGTTAGTTTCAAGCTGTTGTAATTTTAGTTTGTGCATAAGTAATTTGCATTTTTTTATTTCATAATGTTTGTACTTATGCACAAAACGTTTTGTATCAAGATTTACTCACACATAAATCCAAAGTTACGCACAAGTCAAGAATTATGCACGCACAGCTCAGGATGAGTCTATTTTCTCTCCATAGTTTCCATTTAAATTGGAAATCACAGACTGAAGGAAGCTGTTCATTGATGTTCTCAGATCACCTATGAAAATGCCAAAGCAGAAATCTCAAAGTATTTTAATTATTTCCATTTAAACATATTACCAGATAAAAACAAATCTATGTACATAAATAAATTTAGATATGATTTAAGAGTTGCTATTTTGTCGATATTAATATACTTTATATATGGAAAAGTTTATTTACTATAGGGTGTTATCATGCTAAACCTACAGTCTTGCCCATAACATGACACTTGTTACATAGCAACATCAATTTACTTCCCTCAGCAACACACCCAAACATGCATGTTTGGATTTTCTCTGGGTTTCTCCCCACAGTTTCAAAACATGCTTCAAAGTTTAATCACTGACTCTAAATTGTCCATTCGTGTGAATTTGGTCGTTGAGTGCACCCTACCTACACCTGAGAGTAGCTTAGCCTCTGCCTCCCTGTGACCCTGAACAGGAAGCAGGTACAGAAAATGGATGAATGATGGATGGATAAAGTCCATTAAAGCAAATCAAGATCCTGGCTGCAGCTGCTGATGGAGGTGTGCACAGCTTCTGCTATCTGATTTCTAAAGCCCATTATAAGTGGTATAAAATCTAAGGTAGATGATGCTGTTGTCTAAATGTAGCACTTTACACAGTCACATTTAGATTTGACCATGAAACCTCATCTCTTCGCTGGGATAAAAGGATTCCAGGCAGGAAACAAGCTCCAGTCCAAGTTAGGTCGACTGGATTTTGCAATCCTAAACATCCACTGATGTACACAAAAAGAAATATGTAGAAGGATCGGTTCAAACTATACACAAATTTGATATTAACTTGCATCTTTGCATCAATTAAGCTCATTTTAAAAGTTGTTTTAATATATATATTTATCTTCTCTCTTCCAGAGCCTCCCTCTCCACCAATCTGCAGGATTCAGGGAAAAGTGGAGTATTACCACGACATCAACCTCACCTGCATGTCTGAAGAGGGATCTCCAAAACCAGTCTACACGTGGACAACCTTCAGTGTGGAAAACATTCCCAGGCAATTCCCTCCTAAGACAACTCAAAGTAGGACTTGCAGGCACCAACTTTTACTGACTTAAAAGATGTTTTCTTTTTGGCAATTATTTCTAATTCTTTGAATTGTCCTTTTTTCTGGCAGAAGACGGAGTTCTGTCTCTTTACAATATTTCAAGAGAGACTTCTGGGTACTTCATCTGCACATCGAGGAATTCAATTGATGTTGCCACCTGTAATGTTACAGTGGCTGTTGTTCCTAGTGAGTTTAATAATCAAAATGCAGGATTATAGAGGAATTAAAGCGGGTTTGATCATGATTTTTTTCTGTGTTAAGATGTTTGCTCCGTTTTATTCACAGTCACAGGATAGTAATGAACATAATTTATGGTTTCCAATATTTGTGATGTCTTTTTGAGGTGTAACACAAAAAGGCTAATGTTTTTACAGTTTTGTAAAATATGTTTGCTAGTTGTGTGTGTTTTTAAAATTTTTGGTAAACTGAAAATAAGAACCATCTTTGTTTGAGTTCTCAGAATGGAGGTATAAATGACACTCGTGGGACAAAATAGAGGTCTTGTTATGGAGAGAAAATAGACTCACCCAGTTTATGCATGATTCTTTATTTGTGCAAATCTTTGGATTTGTGCGCGCCTAATTCTTGATTTGTGTACATAACTTAGAATTTCTGCCTTCGTAATTCTTGATTTGCGTGCATAACTTAGGATTTGTGTGCGCGTAATTCTTGATTTGTGTGCATAACTTTAGATTTGTCCGCGCATAATCATGATTTGTGGGTAAATTTGAACTTTTGCGATCATAATTCTTGATTTGTGTGCATACCTTTGGATTTGTGCATGCATAGATCTTGATTTGTGTGCATAACTTTAGATTTGTGCACGTGTAATTGGGATATGTGGGTAACTTTCGATTTATGCAAGTGTAAGTCTTGATTTGAGTGCATAACTTTGGATTTATACATGCATAATTCTTGATTTATGTGCATAACTTTGGATTTGTCTGTGCGGAATTCTTGATTTGTGCATAACTTTGGATTTGTTTGTGCACAAATCATGCACAAACTAAAATTACAAAAATTTAATATATGCACAAATCTTAAAAAATTAAACACGAATCGCTTGTTATGCACACACAAAACCACTTATGCAAACAAATCTGAGGTGAGACTGTTTTCTCTCCATACCTTGTTAACTAAAGCAGCAAAACTGATAAATCCAATGACATCACATCCGTCCACTGTTCCGCATAATGTTATCTAATTACTGGTAACCATTAAATATTTCAGGAAGATTTCAGATAGAGTTTACAAAAAGAGTTTTCAAGGCTGATAAAAAAAAGGTTTCACTGCTTAGCACCATTTGTAACATGGTAAAAGTATTTGTTAGTCACAAATTCTGCAAGCTGTCTAACTGTTACCATAGAGACATTTTTACAGGATGTCAAGACAGAATTCAGAAAATCACAATGTTTGATTTTTAAAGAATTTATTTGTATAATGAAGAAGAACATAAGGATTTGGATTTGTTTCCTTTTGGTCTTTAGCAGGTTTTCCCACACTGGATTTGCTATTTTGGTCCATTCTTCCATTCAGATCTTCTCAAAAGCTATGGCCTTTGGGGACTGTTGCTAGACAACACAGACTGTCAACTTCGTCCACAGATTCTCTATTGGATTGAGGTCCAGAAACTAGCTAGAACACCACAGAACCCCGTAATGTTTTTTTATATAGCCACACCTTCATTGTTCATTGGATATGTTTGGGATTATTGTCATGCTCTAAGATCCAGACGTGTTTTATCTTCAATGCTGTCACTGTTAGAAGGAGGATTTATCTAAAATCTCACTGTACGTGGCTCCATTCCTCCTCTCATTAATTTCTTAAATATTATACAAATCAATTATTTAAAAACCATACAATGTGATTTTCTGGATTTTTTACCACCCTGTCTTACAGTTGAAGTGTAGTGTGAAGTTGAGCATCTGATAAATGTGAATAAGGATGTTTTATAATAGAAAATGTTAAACTAAGCAGCAAACACAATGAGAGAATTAGGACTTGGACTAAGTCAATTGTTTTTTTATCATCCTTGTAGGTAGTATGAACATTGGAGCTACCGTTGGTATAATTGGAGGAGTTCTTGCAGGTTTACTGGTTATTGGGATTCTTATTTTTTGCTTTTGCAAGAGAAAGAACAAAAAAGGCAAATATGTTCAAGGGTATGTTGCTTTTTTTGTTAGTTTTTTATTTATACATAACGTTTGCTATCATGAGGCTTGCTTGTTAAACTTTCAAATCTGTCTTGTTTGTCTTTCAGTTCACCAGGTGACATTGAATTTTCTGACAAAGACGATCCAGTAGTTGAAGAGTTGGACAGGGAAGACAAGTCCAACACTGCGAAAAAAACCATCAGCCATCAAGAAGTTCTAACTGCTGTTCTTCAAAGAAATGACAATACTGGGGAAACGGGAGAACTGCTTGATGTCGATCAGTTCAGTTATAAAAGCAGTAGCGTGGGGGTCAAAGATGGCAAGGGCAGTGATTTTGACTCAGTGCGTTATCAGGACAGCCAACATAATACCTATCGTGGAAGTAGGGAACATCTTGATGACCAACGTGACCACTATGGAAGTCGAGATCGCCTGGACGATCGTCGTGAAAACTACGGCAGTCGGGATCCCCTTGATAATCGCCAACGCTATGGTAGTCGCGATAACCTTGATGATCAACGTGGACGCTATGGTGGCAGTCGTGATCGTCTAGACGATCGTGGTGAACGCTATGGGAGTCGGGATCGTCTAGATGACCGTAGTGAACGCTATGGGAGTCGCGATCGTCTAGACGATCGTGGTGAACGTTATGGCAGTCGCGATCGTTTGGATGATCGTAGTGAACGCTATGGCAGCCGTGATCGCCTTGATGATAGACGAGACCGTTATGCCGGTAGTCGTGATCGCCTTGATGATCACAGTGATCAGTACCAGGGTAGTGACCGTGGCGACCATTACAGTGATCGTCACTACAGAGATTAGATACGTATTTCTGAGTTACTGAAAGGCGTTTGGGAGTATGGTAATTGCTTTGTTTTTCATCTTTGAAGTAGCAATAACGCTGTTTTAGCCACTCTTTTTAAAACTTACTCCACTGATGGCAAGAGGATCTCAGATTGTTTCACATAAGCATTGATTTGATTGGACAAAGAACAGAGTAAGAATTCGTATCATTGGACATGTAATGAAATAATGTGAATTCTGAAACAACAAACACTGTAAAGCTCTAACAAACCCCACTGTTCTTCAAAGGATCCTTACTATGACCTCATTTTTTCTTATCATTTTGATATCTTTTTTTATTTTATTTTCTAGAGTACTTAATAATTATTGAACTTATGTTTGGCAAATGGAATCCATCAAAATATCTTACATTTATCGCAAAAAAAGAAGAGAGTGTGGGTTTGTTTATTGAGATGTGCACAGGCTCCTAACGCCACATTATTGTAACTTTATGGCATAGAAATGGACTCTAATAGAATACATGTTCAGTTTCTGGGTCACGGAGTCACTTCAAAGAAGGGTTTCCTCACCTTTCATTGGTTAAGTAATCTCAACTCCTTTAAAGCTGACTAGCTAAAAAGCAGTCGACGTGGTCACGTGATTGAGATTACGTCCCTGAGTGGCCTATAATTATGCTGTTGTGTAGATAATACCATTGACTGTATATAGGAACTGGACTGAGCACATGTGATGCCACCTAAATGCCTTACCTCCAACTCCAGCAAAATGAAGGCAATTCAATCACCATTTTTCTGGGATACAGTTTTCGCCATGTTGGAGCTAGACGACAGTGACTAGTCCAAGTCGGTCTGAGTCAATGTTTCTATGCCAACTACTGTCCCCAATCATGAGTGAGCTTGTCAGAAGTCCAGACCTCTTACACTAAAAGCAGCACGGCAGAAACGTTTAAGGTGGGGGCTGTCTGGAACCACTTGGTTTTAATAAGGTATCTGATTGGTCAGTTTATAACTTGCAATCATAGACCATTTAATAAGAACTGGACATAACAAGCATTGAGGTCCCCCGTAGGAAAAGCATTACCTTCGGCTCTCGCCAAACCAGGCCAGAGATTACTGTTCGAAGTCCACACCTCTTCCACTGAAAGGAGCTTGGAGGAATCTGTCAATTTTGGATTCTTGATACAGGGAGGGGGGGGGGGTCACTTTGTCCAGTTCTCTATATACAGTTAATGGATGTAACATTCAAATAATCAAATATTAATGCTAAATAACAAAAAAATCCTAAAAGTAATCATTGAAATTGTGAAATGTGATGTGTTTGTTGAGAAGTTTTATGCTGTTTTTTTTCTTTCTTTCTTTCTTTTTTTTTTTAAAGCGCTTATTAAAGTTTTTCAAACGCAACATGTGTGATGACGTTCTTATTCTTTAATGTATTATTAACAACATTGTTACTACACCCGGTTGATCCCACGCACGGCGCGGGGCTCGCGGGCCTCTCCCCTCTTCGCGTGCGCCTGGACTCACCTCTCTCAGAAATGGTTCAGTCCCGTTAGAAGCAGCCGGAGGCAGCAGGTTCCTCGCGAGCTACGACATGAAAAACGTACCGATGAATTCGCTCTGATAACGGACCGTATCATGACATTTTACCGGGCGGCCACTCTACTGGGAGCACTCGGTGAGTTTGATTTATTTCATGAAGATTTTTGAGAGGTGTTCGCCCACTTTCTCGACAGCAACAGGTTGAGCGTATAAACTTCAGCTCACCCGGAGACTGCTGGATGTGAAGACTCCGCTACTACTACTAGCAGCCTGAGTTTGGTCTCTAGTCTAAATTTAGGAATAAATATCATTATGTATTAATTATTTGTTTCATATTTGTATTTTGTTGGTCTGTTTTTGTGCTGTGTGTATCGTGCGTTGTGTTAATATCGAGCCATTTTTCAGTTACTACGTTTTTAGGACAGCTTTTAAGCTAGCAAAGAACTTGAATGGACCAAAAAAGGATATTTTTTTTTATTAATAAATAACATTAAACCTGCATATATTTGAAAAAATGTAAGAAAAAAGATATGAACATCCTTAAATTATGGTTGACTTTTTCAAACATCATAAAAACAGATACTATATTCGGACTTGATTTGTTTTATCAAAATAATGAGTCAATGTGAAGGAATGCGCGTTAGAAAAGCCGGAAATGTGGCGGCTTTTGGGAGGAAAGGTCTGTTCAGGAAACGGCCTGCGACCATCAGCAGAGCATTGACCTGGAGGAACCTCCTCCGTTTGTCAGGGTTTATCTAATCCTGAGAGGACACCTGTGAATGCGGGTCTGCAGCCCGGGCATTAGCCTTCAGTGGGCGTCGGTAAACAACAGTTAACAGGTGCCTCCACCTACACCATGGTCTGGAATGAATAACGGTTTGATTTAAATCTCTTGTAGTTAATTGGTCTGTTCGCATTCAGCTGGAAGGATCTCTGCTCTCTGATTGGTCGAAAGGCTGTGACCTTTTTCCTCTTCTCTTGTGGGACATGGGGAGGAGTGGGGGGGTCTGAACAATGGCCTGCTCCTTAAAAAAATCAAACAAAAGGAAGACCACTACACCCCAGGGACAAAAATAGGAACTCGGTCACCCCTTCCTGTTCCTCTGAGAGGAAAACGATGATTAAGATCTGATTCTATTTGAATGAATGGACTGGTTTAAATTTAGGGGAAAAAATTAGAAATTATGATCTTTTGTGTGTTTTTGCTGATGGCTCTGGTTCAAATCCCAGCTGGGTCATTTCTGTGTAGAGTTTGCATGTTCTCCATAGACTGTATATGAGAGCTGGATTGAGTAACCCCTCCCTCTGCATTCCAAATAGGAAATACCCACTGGTCCCATTGAAATCCCATAGACTTCAATAGAGAAATAAGTAGTCAGCTATTACTCAGTCATTGCATTTGTCAGAATGACCATTCTTTCTCTTATACCTCTTTTTAACATGTTCTTGATAATCGTTTTTTTTTTTTTTTTTCTTTAAGTTATTTAAGTTAGTAACTAACCAATCAGATGCCTCGATAAAAGTAAGTGACGCCCCCCCACCTAGAACATTTCAAACATATGATTGACAGATTCTTCTGTGCCTGCTTTCAGTGAAAGGGGTGTGGTTTTCCAACAAGCTCACTCCTGATCAGTGATGTTGGTTGCCATAGAAATGTTGACTCAGACCGACTTGGACCAATCCCTGCTTACCAACGTTGTCTGGCTCCAAAATGGTGAAGTCTGTATTGTGGTAAAATGGCGACTGAATTGACTTCATTTCGTTGGAACCGGTAGTAAGGCATTTTCTATGGATGACGTCGCAGTCACTCTGTCTAGTTCTCTGTTTTACATTGCAGTCGATGTTTGTACCTCCACCTTCGCCTCGCAGTAGCTGGGGTGGCTCTAGCAGCAAAAAGGATTCACCATGTTTTGAAGATGGATTCGATTCAATTAAAACAACTTTATTTATCCCCTAGGGCCAATTCTGTTTTTAATGGTGGAGAGAGTGGCTTGAAAAATGTACATTATAGAAGAAAGACCCAATAGGAAACAAAATAAAGAAACAAATACACAATAATTAAAAGAAGATAACAGAAAGTGACACTTTAGAACATGAAAAAAATAAGTTTGAGAACTTTCTGTTGTAAAAATGCATCTTGAGATAGTATACTGTTGTGATGTCTTTGTAGTTTCCTTGAAGTAGTACATTTGTTTATAAAAATTGCATTTGTGGGATAAGAAGCTGAGTTAATTTATTAGTCGTGACCTTAACAAGTTGATCAATCTTCTTTGGCAATGAAACATTGATTTATATTGCTTTTAATATGGACTCTTGTGCTTTGTCCAAATTGCCCCCCACTCATTTTATAGTGCACTGTATAGTGCGTTTGCCATTTTCTAGTGCTGTCTGAATCTACTAATTCCAAATTGAGTGCACTCGAAATTTCCCAGAAGTCTGCGAAAAACTAGTGTACATCGATGGTCACTAGATTAGCAAATATAGACTACAATGCATTGCGGTCGAACACTTTCGAACAAAAAAACATGTTTAAATGCAATATTTGAATAAACCATCAACATTTTCACCATCAGAACACAGTGGAGTCATAAATAAACATTGTAAAATGTTCATTTTTATTCGATTTTCGCTTCGTAATATCGATGACGTCATACCCGTTTTTAAAAAAAAAAAAACCGAAAGAAAAGCAGTGAGCACCGTGTCCGAATTACCTTTAAAATCCAGGGCACTATATAGTCCTGCACTTCATAGTTTATTAGTAGTTAGGGGTTAGGGAGGGATTTCGGACACAACCTTGGTTTGACCTTTCGGTAACCCCAGGTGCTGTTAATCAGTGGGCTAATTGGCAGCACCTGAGTTCATGGCTCCAGTGCTCGGAGAACTGGCTGCTTTAGCTCTAGTTTGATTATTCTTGTTGTGTCACTTCTAAAAACAGAAAAGAATTAAAAACAAGAATAACTCTGAAGAAAGTTGATTGGTGGATTGTATTTTAGGGAGAACGGTGTAGGAAGGGTTTCTGCTGATGTTCTGGGCCCTGATAGTTAGCCAGCGTCTCTTAGAAAAATCCAGATGTTTGTTTCCCCACTCCTGAAAAGTTGAAAGCATCTGCAGCCCTGTTTGGTCAGATCCAAAGGGACCCAGAATAATTGTGGATATTAGATAACAAGGTTAAATGCAGGGTGTGTGCAGCTCTCGCCGGTCCTGAGAAGAAGCAGGTCCGTTGACTTGCTCATTTCCTGTCTTTGGGGAATGTTTAGGACAAGTTCCTGCCCCACCTAGAGCTGAGACGAGTAGCAGAAATTATCCATGAGTGTACAACTCCTGTATCTCCTGCCTGTGTGATGACAACCCCCCTACCTCCCCGCAGGCCTCCCCAGCCCCCCACACACGCTGGAATTTAACCTCCGACCTCTGCGCTGAGCGGCAGCGATGCTCCCACACACCTTCTCCTTGTTCCTGTCTGTGCCCCAGAAACATACACTAGATCCGATACCATCTATGCTGATAAAGAGATGTTTATTATTCTGTAATAATTTTTAAATTTACAGCATTTCTCCTTTTATAGCCCCTTTGTTAACTTTATTTATCCAGCTCTGTATATGTTTTGAAACTTTTCATGTCCCTGAAGATAGACTAAATATGGAGATAGCACTAAATGTGTCACCAACAATCAAACGACAACTTTCCATAAACTGGAATCTGCCTGAGAAAGCTGTTAACACGGATGTGTTGTTGTTGGCAGGGTGTCTATTGTCCTTGACATGTGTGCAGGATGCTGTTTGTGTGCGTGTTTCTGCTGCTATAGCAAATGTTTTTGGTGGGAATTGCAGTTTAAATGCTGGTTCCCTGTGAAAAGACACTTAACTGAGGCTCAACTGGGATTGAACTTTCATTCATAAAAACTGAAATGTTTCTGCTACATTCAAGAGTTTATCAATTTGCATGCAAGATAAAGTTGGGATGAGATAAAATGCTGATACAAGTTTTCAAGAGAAAAAATGTACTTCTCAATTAAGTTAAAAATGGAATACAATATGTCTTTCATTGTTATAAGTGAACAATTATGAGAATGAAACAAGTAAAATTTGTTTTAGTAAGATTTGTTGAAATTAATTGTGTGGTCATGCTCTAATTTAACTAAATGTAACAAATTAAACCTTGAAATTAGCTAAAAAAAAAAA
>NC_050532.1:2501234-2566738 GCF_002922805.2 Oryzias melastigma | reverse complement strand
GAGTTTAATATATTTAACATTGTATACACTTTTTGTTTAAAAAGAGTTCAATATATTTAACATTGTATAGACTTTTTTTTTAAAAAGAGTTTAATATATTTAACATTGTATACACTTTTACCCAAATATACTCTATTTTTCAGCCCTATAACAGTCCAACTATTTCTATACTATAATCATCTTAAAATAAGACTAGTATGACACATTTAAAAAAAAAAAATGTCTTGAAAATTACATTTAACTTATGAGTCAATAAAATTTTCCAGTTTCCTCAAACTGAGTCTGTTCCTTCATACAAGAACACTCATCATCACAAATAAAACTTCTGCTTAAAAATATTATGTAACCAAAAAATAAGTCACCTCTTATTTGTGGGTGGGACTGTTGGCGCAGAGTAAGCCTGCACTCATTTCCCATCATTCTTTTGATTACACACTCTTCCGCTAACTTACATCACCTCACAACCCCAACATAAAATTACCAGTGTAACAAAAATGGCGAGCAATACTGAATCTTTCCATCTGTACTGTCCTGATACAGCGGAGCAGGGAGCGTGTGACCCAACAAATTTTTATATATAACATTTAAGATTTTTTTTCAAACTTGCATTTTTTGCCTGCTGCTGATTCACATTGATCTAAATAAATAAATACTTTTTTAATCTTAATTATATATGTCCTCCATCATCAGAAAAACTGCTACAAGAGCATGTTAAAAACACAGAAACACAGTTTTTTTTTGTGTTTATATTTATAGATTTTGTCATTTCGTTTCATCCTGATTTGGTTATTGTTTATGTTTTAAATGTGGGTAACTCTAACTAAAGAACAGACTGTTAAAGACCATGTAAGCACGTTAGATTGGCTGCTATTGCACTAAACCCAGTTTCTCATAATAACAGGCCTGTTTGTGCTGCATCAGTTGTTCTCAAACTGACCTACATGCAGTCTCAGCACATTCTCCAAGCAACTTTTGACCAAGAGTTAGAGTAATTGTTGTTTGTTTTGATAGGCACCAACATAAATAACTGTGGTAGAAAATATATGAAGTAGTAAACACTGACTGTCTGGAGACCTCATGGTTTCTTCAAAGTACAGTACCTCAGAAGGACAAACTAAAGACGATACACAGGGGAAGTTTTTACATATAGTTAACTGTTTTTTTTTTTAAAAGTAAGATGAGTGAGAAAAAACAGTGAGGGGGTTCCATCATTATCTGCTTTACGCTTGATAAGTGAAAGAAGTTAAACAAAAGCCTCTGTTCCCATACTCTCTCTGTGTGTTTGTCTGGATGTGTGTGTGTCAGTGTGTGTCTGTAATGGTGTGCATGTCACAGTGCCAGAGAAGCAGCAGTTTGCGATGCTCTTCCAGACCGTGGTCCTCCCCTGTCACTACCAAACATCCTCCAGGCAGACTCCTGTGGTGCAGTGGTGGTACAAGTCGTACTGCCGGGACCGCACGCGGGACTCCTTCACCCTGCAGGAGACTCTGGGCATGAAGGCCTCGGAGCTGGGAGCTACGGCTCACCTGGAGTGCTCCGACAGCAGCCGCACGGTTCGGGTGGTGGCCTCGGCGCAGGGCGCCTCCATGACCCTGGCCGAACACTACAAAGGCAGAGACATCTCCATCATAAACAGTAATTAAATCAGCCTTTTTTTGTCAAGATGCATGACGTCAGATGTTTTAGCACCACACATGTCTTTTAAAGTCCCACTCCAACTATATTTTTATCAATTGTAAAAGTGTTCCATTTGTCCTTTAATTATAATTACGTTGTTTTAGCCCAGATTAAAAAAAACGGTCATTTTTAAAGACATATTTTCTGCAGAGAGGCAGTAATTCATCAGAAATTCGCAGAACTGTTGACGTGGAGGTACCTTACAATAATATCCCAGCATTCCTTTGTTTACACTCTCTCCTGCTAGCTTATGGCCCCTCATGACCACAAACTAACATTGGCGTTGCAAAAAAATAAAATAAACAACGAGCAATATTGGAGATTTCTAACATATCCTTTTGAACCAGCTCAGACGAGGAAAATGAAGACGTACACGGATCTACTTGTATATAAGTGAATGCAACAGGACTGGAGTGGAGAAGGGAGGATTTGGTCCGCCCATCACAGTTGCTGTGTCACTAACCTGAGTTTTATTAACGGCGGGCTTTTATCTGCTCCTGATCTGTCATGATTTAAATAAAGAAACACTTAGAAATGTACTTTGAAATGATTTTATATACAGGAGAAAATATGTGAACCCTTTGGAATTACTTGGTTTGGGCATAAACTGGACACACGATTGTGTTCAGTAAAAACATGAAAACATAAATTGGTGCAATTTAAGCAGGTAATGTTTTTCTCCTTAGTTGGGGATTTAGATTGAGATAAAAAAAAAAACATACTGTGTTCATTTTGTACAGAAATGGAGGTTCTCCTAAAGGGTTCATATACTTTTTCTTGCCTCTATCATGAGAGAAATGCTACAAGAACATGGTAAAAACACTATTTTCACAGGAGTGAGTCTTTAAATACATCTCTTTTGTTGTCATTACTCAGTATTGTAGGAACCCGTCACATGACTGAGCCCCCCCCCCCACCACCTCCTTTGTTCACGTGTGGATCTTTGATAAGTTAATCCTTATCAGAGTCTAACACAGGTTCCTCCTGAAAGCAATGGCTAATAAAGATTTACAGGCGCTGCACTCTTCCTGCCTTGTCATTCTGTTGACCTTAATGAAAAACACATCAATCCAAGTGTGCTTTGTGCCCCTGTGCAGAAGCTGACCTCCGTATCGGGGAGCTGCAGTGGGGGGACAGCGGGGTGTACTTCTGTAAAGTTGTTATTGCCGATGATCTGGAGGGGAAGAACGAGGCGCAGCTGGAGCTGCTGGTTCTGGGTAAGGCCACGTTTGAATTCCTCTAAACTCCAAACAACATCTCTGTATTTCTGCACTTGCTTGTTGCTGCTTTAGGCTGCGTGAAGCTTTGCACATATGTTAACGGTAGCAATTTACAAAAGGAGTCTCCATTGCTTTGCATTCTCAAATGTCTACATGGCAGCTTCCATGGAAACAGCCAAAGTACTATTTGCCTCTCGACATAGAGCTGATCCTCCATGACAGACCCTATTGTTAGGCAGCTGTGCACTTCAGGGATGCACTTGGCTGGATGGGTAAGCCTTGAATCATTCAGGCTCTCCAGCAGGGGCCTGGAGGACTGTAGTGAATTCAAAACGTCTTCTGTGTGGGGTTGGTGTACATTAGAGTTCTTAATTTTGACATGTTTTTTCTGGTAAATGAATGTACAAGTCCTCCACTGAAGCACAACGCAACGGTTGCTTTACTACTGTTGGTCTGAGGCTTCTCATCCAGAAAATAAAATCTTAACCAGTCAAAACATGTGAAAGGAAGTTTTAGGGGTATTTGAGTAAAAAAGAAAGGAGAATCAGGCAGATTTAAGCGAAGCCTTTTCCTCAAAAACAACCCGACTGAAGGTGGTTTTCCTCCTTGGAGTCAGGAGGAGTCCGTGCTCATTCATACAGATCCCCACCCCACTGCTCTAATCTAATTACAAGCAGCTCACAGGAGAGTGTGGGTCTTCTACTTGAGAGGATAAGAAGACTGTTGGGCTTTTCAGTATGAGACGTGTAAGCTTTTCTACATAGCAGCTGAAAGTAGAAGGAATTAGGAGGGGGGGAGCTGCTGCACTGCCAGATTTACTGTAGACTTTAAAAATCTGCTCCAAAAAGATTTTTTTAGATGTATGTTTTGAGGAATTTTTCATACTTTTTTTTTATTTTTTTTAACAGTCTGGTTTTTCCTCACTAAATTATAGGTTACCTTTTGTGGTCTCGCTGTTTTGCAGATTTCAGAGCAATTTTATTTTTTATTTTATTTTTTTTAATAGTGCACTGTGCTCTGTATTCTGATTGGCTGTAGATCTTCTCATATAAGCTCTTGCGTGCCCTGTCTCCTGTACACAATGCATTTAGTTTGCCATAGTTACCTAAATCTGAGATCAGTTTTTTGTTTTCATTCAATAAAACTGGACTTATTCTCATATGAAGGTTTGAATTTTGACAGTTTACACAAGGCAGAAAAGTATGAAAATGTTCATGATCATCGGAGAAAAATGTTTAAAGTGTGTAGCGAGGAGTTTTACAGCCTTAAAAAAAGCTGTTATCCTTCTTTTATGTTATTTTTAGAAAACAACCCCTGCGAAGGAGCAATGTTTAGGAAAACTTTCTGCCCTTTTTGCTCCCAAAAGACCAACAACATGATATATTTTTTCAGAAGTGTTGAAGGTACACTCCGATCTCTTCATATTATGTGGCATTAATGTTTATCACCATGTTGAATGGACCATAATTAAACCATAATTGTTTTGAATGACTAAAAATGTCTCAAAATACTGATTTACCTGAAAAGAAAAGCCAGGCTGCTGCTACAGTTACATTCAGGTATCTTGATGAGCAGCAACTGTCTCGACTTTGTTTGACACGTTCTTCATAAAAAAGGGTCGTTATTCTTCCTTTTATGTAATTTATTTTGTGAACTCAATATTGAAGAACTACAAAGAAAAGAACCCACAAAAATAACATTCAGAGGTCTGATCTAAACACGGTCTAAGATTTATGTTCCTCCCTACGTTGTACACTCCAAAATAATGCCACTTAAAAGACACGCAGCTCCTGAAATGCATTTAGCCAACAATAAATGCCAACAATGACAATACAATATACAATATAATTCCACCCAAATGGATACAACAATCCTATTGTGGACAAAATCAATCAGCTGGATCCATGTTTGCTAAACTGCTAAAGTCTGAAATGTGTCCTAAATGTTCAGTGTTGGTACTTCTCTGGTATTAAACAGTTTTTCCACAGACCCAGGATCTGAAAGCTCTCAAGAGCTCGCAGTACGTCGGCGTTGTGACGTATGCACTGCAGTTTGTGTTGCTTGTTGGTCTTCATTGACTGAACAAAGCAGATGTGTTCTCGTGTTTGTGGTTTTATGTCTTGGAGAGGAAGGCATGTGGGAGAAGACCGATGACACAAAGTGTGGTGATATCGGTAAATGAAAACTATTTTTAAATCATCACCTATCTTATTAAAACAAAGTTGCTTCCCTTCGAAACTTATACATATTTAATGTTGAATATTTGGATTTGTTGAAGTGAAGTGTCAATATGTCACTGAAATGCTTAAACGGTGTCACTTCCTGTTATACAATCATTGGTTCACATTTGCGCTCACTCCAGATCAAAGTTTTTATTGAGTCACAAGTTCCTGTTAAACATCAAAGATAAAGCCTCAGATATAAAGATCCTGTCGACTTTTTGGAGCCCAACCCTCTGCCTCAGTATTAAGAGACAGCGAGGGAAATACTTCTCAGTAAATTAATTTAAGTACACAAAAGTGCATTATTGAGGTTAAATATAATTATTTACTTTCAGTCAGTAATGCGTCAACACACAATTAACATGTTTATGTCCTCAACCGTGGTGAAAAACATTGACAGTATAAGAGAACTGGACCAAGTGAGTGTGATGTCTTAAAAATAACTTATTTTTGGCGCCAACCAAATGAGGTCAATTCAGTCGTCTTTTTTTTTTTTTTTGCAGTGTGTACAGCGCGATGTTAGAGCCAGACGACGTCCGTAGTGATTGAAAACCACTCTCGCCAATCAGGAGTGAGCTTGTTGGAAAGCCACACCCCTTCCATTTGAAATCTGTTAATCAAACGTTTCTAGCTTTGGACATGGGCTCCACATACTTTCAGTGAGAAATCTGATCGGTCAATTTATAACTTGAATTACTTGAGTTTAGATTAAGAAAAAAAAGAACAAGATAAAAAATGTATGTATGCAAGAATGTTTACATAAAAGTCTAATAGATCTTGGCTTCTCTGAGCCATCAGGTAGTTCCTGTTTGGATGAGAGATGAGGGGGTCACTCAGTCCAGTTCTCATATACAGTCATATTCATAGACACAAAATGATATCTCCAATAACCTAAATCCCTCACAGTTCAGGGGTTCTGTGCAGAAATGAAGCTTTCTGAGCCCTTTTGCATTTAATTATTACATTGACTAAGATGAGGCAGCATGTTTCTGATGAAATCATAGTCTGTCATTTCTTGACCCATTATGACATCCAGCCAAACAGGAAAATATCATAGTTTCTATCAGTTGTGTTCAACTCTGTAAGATTTCCCTCTTCTGTAGTGATGGACTGGTATAACACTGCAGAGACATTTATCAAATGGCTCAAGAGATGTCTGTGTAGATTATCAGTCATGTTATCACAGGATTCTGCTCCTCAGAGCAACTGGGCTTTAAAAGTTCATCTAGAAGTCACTTTTCTCCTCATATCAGACTTAAAACAGCTTCTAAATTAGCCTGTAAAGTCCAGCTGACCTGAAGAAGACAATTTTATTTGACTGAATATAAACTGTTATGTTTTATTTTAAAAAGTTTTACTGGTATGTTGTCTTGTTGGTGAGCCGCTGCATCACGAGATGTTTTACTACACAAACAGGAGATAAGGCTGGATTAATCAAGAGGAATGCAGAAGCTATCAGGATGGGAGGACAAGCATCTCTGCTGTTAGCTCTTCATGTCTCGGACGTTTTAAAAGCAACATTTGTAAATGGATCCTGCTCTGAAATGTGGACTGATGCCAGGCATGAACAGAACAAAAGTCATCTGTTTGGAGGTTTGGAGATAACTAAACAGTATCAGATGTGAGGCAAAAGCCAACAGGAAGAATTTTACCTTCATGTAAGATCTGACGGCAGAAAGCAAACTGAGAGAAGACTAAAACTCAAATCTCTGGGTGTTCATGGGACATTTGGCAAAATTAAAAAGGGTTAGAAAAAATCTGACATTTGAGATATCAAATGACTTAACCAAATCAAAAAACACAAACTTAAAAGATTCAGGCAAACGTTACAATAACATCAAGAAAAATTTACTTAAAAAACAAACGTAAATTGACAGTTACACACTTAAGAAAAGTTCATTAAAAAGCATAAACTAAAATAAGACAAAATACAACATCAAACCAAATTGCAGAGGACCATCTTGGACAACTTTGTTTATTTTTGGCCAGTTTTTTAATGTTTTGGAGCAATACAATTGCAGTAAAGTTGTCATGTAGATAAAAAATAAGTTGTTTCAGCACATTTTTAAATTTCTAAGTAGACAACAAAGACTTTAAGGAATCATAAAGATGTTAGTTCTGACATCTGAGTGAAGTAAGAAAAAAGAAGTGCAGGAGGAATGATGACTGTAGTCTTGAAAAGTGATAAATACATACATTTTTTAACCCAATTCTGAAATCTTAATCAATGTCAAAGTACCCCCCCCCCCCCATTCACTGGTTTGCTGCTATTCATAGGTTTTCTTGCTCTCTTCCTTATCAGCTTTTAATATTTGGCAGCATTTTGAACAGTTTGGATAATTTTGTCTTTCACACTCACTCCCTTCATTGCTCACTCCTCTGGAGTCCGTGCACTCCCTCTGTCACTGCTGGAAAGCTTTCCTCGGGTTACACGGTCTCCTGGAGATGAGCGATATCAGGATTACTCCTCCTCCTCCTCCTGAACTGACTCCTTGCTTACTCAGCACCGTGTAGATGCATGCCCAAATGACAGTAGGGTTTAACTTCTTCATCAAGTCTTTACCATAATCACAATGTTTCCAGACTCATAATAAGCACTCAGAAAAAATCAACTCTTGCATTAGTATCTCAGCCTCTTTACGCTACATTTTTGATCAACACTTCTGACCTCTATGTTGAATATAAAACACAAAGACCTTTTGTCTCTGACCTGTGTGACCTGCACTGAAGAGCTGACGTGGAATAATGTCCTCAAATGGCTCGGTGTCCCAGTTTTCAACCTCCCCCCCATGTCTGCCCTCATCTGGGGAGTCCTTTCACTTCATAACTGTTGGAGGTGAGGAAGGACAATTCCAGGTCTTGAGAACCAACTTGTTTCCCAGATACCCTTGACCCAGACAATTACCTGCCCCAGGTGTGTCATCCATTCTGAAGCTGCTTCCCTGCGTTGCTTGTAGATGAAACTCTAAAGACTGGAATTATCATCCCTGCTGTGTGGTTCATGCTGCATTGTTCTTCCTCACTGCAGTGTAGCTTTGACAGATTTCTAGTAATAAACCCAGATAAGCCAGGTTTATCAAAGATTATCTTTAATAAAAGTAAATAAATTAAGATTAGTGAGAATTGATTTTACATCACAACGTTGTTTTCTTCGTATGTTTAATGCCTTGGTCACATGCACCAATATGGGGGCTGACATGTATGAATGTTGGGGTATTTAGGTTGTTTGAGCCCGTTGAGGGTAGTAGATAGGAGGGGCTGCACCCAAGCCACCTTAAGGGACATCATAAACCAAGAGTGCTTACGTATCACTACCAGCACTAAAGGGTCTCTTGTATAGTGCATGGGTTTCAGTGAGCTAAAAAAAAGAAAAATCTGTACAACATGCCTATGTCTATCTTACCCCGGGCTCCCAAGTGTTACGGCTCTGATGCGACCACAAGGGTCTTTACGTAACTTTAAAAGTGTGAGAGGAACCTCCACTGCATACAATCGCGTCCGACCTCTGCGATCTGGCCTCTACAGCGCTCCAAATCTGTTCCATTGGGTTCAAATTTTCACCAGACACTGGAGCTGAGTCGCAACACTTTTTGTGAAGTTGGGGCTATTAATGATCTAAATCATAATAAATGGCGGGTTATCGTGTGAACCTATGTGAGTTCGGAGTTTCGCGAGGTTGACAGCAGAGCCTGTAGCTGCAGTCATCCCGTAGCCAATAGAAGTCATTAGTCATAGCTAGCTCGCTCCCGCGTCGCACCCGAGCTGTAACACTGGCTGGGGTTACTTCACCTTTACTTACCCTTAAATGTTGTTTAAAGGCTCTCTTCAGTCATCTTTTATTCTGTTGTAAAGCTGTTTCTAGTGGTCTTTTGATTATAATTATGCAGATTTTAGCCAAAATCAAACAACTTGTGTCGTTTCCTAGGACATAGTTTCTGCAGAGCGACAATTACATTTAGAAATTCACCTCTGAATTGTGGGCGGGACTGTTGGCGCGTACTAATCCCACCCCCACTTCCCGTCACCCATCTATTTACAAGCTGTACCACTAAGTTAGACCCTTTCACACCCCCAAGCTAACATGAATGGATCAACACAAATGGTGAGCAATATTGGAGATATCCAGTTGTACAGTTTTGATCCAGATTCCAGCTCTGATGAGGAAAACAAAGACATTCATGGATCTATTTTTCTGCAAGTGGATACATCAAAAAGGGGCGGAGCAGGGAGCTTGTGATCAGAAGATTGTGGGTTCGATTCCCGCCTTGTCTACCCATGTGTTGATGTTTAGACACTCAACCCCTCATTGCTCGTGGTGGTTAATGGTTGGTCCAATTTTTTATATGGTGGAGCTGCCATCAGTGTGTGAACGGAGCTGAGACTTTAGAGCACCTTGGACCTTCAAAGAAGATAGTTTAGTGCAATGCAACAAGTATACGTGATTTACCATCTAAAAAAAAGATATCAGAACAAGAATGGTTATTCTAATAAATAGAATGACTGAGTAATAGCTGTTTATTTCTCTTTAGAAGTCTATTATATTTTGGCTTCCTGGGACCAGTGGGTACTTCCTATTTGGGAGCGGGGTCACTCAGTCCAGCTCTCATAAACAAGTGTGTTTTTAAGAATATGGAACCACACTCAAACACCCTTGTTTTGTTTCCCCCCCATTTTTTAATGGGTTGAACTTACTTTTAAAGTACAAATCTGCAAAGAGTGCTTTATAAATAAAGTTTGATTGGATTTGACACAAATATAATTAAAGCTTCCTCTGATTCATCCGTTGTGTTGATATAAGTTGTCTTCATTTGTCTTTCTTCTTCTGTACTGACCTCCTTTGTTTGCTCAGGCTGTTTATGTCAAACCTCGACTCCCAAATTGCTCTAACAGTGCATGACAATTATTCTTTAATCCAGACACAAAATTTGATTGTTCACCTCACCTTTTGGATCTTGCTTTCTGCTTCCTCTGCCGGCCTTCTTCACCTGTGCTCTCCCTCTCTCTGCAGGCCGGACAGGTGAGCAGCATGATCTACTGCCTGAGTTTGATGTGGAGGTTATGCCAGGTATGGCCCCTTCTGCTGCACCTTCTTTTCTCTGCATGGCATTTTATTCTGCATATTTTACTAATGCAATCGCAGGTCTTCTTAACTAACAGAGTAACTCTGAACTTCCTTCTGACTATACTTCATCTCTTAAGCCTTTAGAGATGAAGTATACCCTTAAGGCATTTGTCAAATCAGAAATCATCAGACTTTGCTTCTTCCTGCATTCTAATGAAATCTGTTTTTTGAGACACTGATGGAGCTTTAAGGATGTTTCATTTTTGAGTTCGGTGGCTTGTAGATTATTATTATTATTATTATGGCCTGAGGACACACAAAGTGTGTGAAAGACTATCTTTTAATCGAGGGAAAAAAGGCACATAGAGCCATAAAAGCAAAGGAAAAAGATCCAAGAGACACGAACTGAGGGCACAACCAAAACGCACACACAAAGACACACCACCTGTGGCTTGAAAAAAGCCTATATTGTTTTCAAAAGGGTTATTATTCTGTACCGCAGCAGTCCTGGACCGCAAGGACTAGATTGTTTTCGCTTTCTTTTTTTTTCTTACTGCACCTTTGAGTGAAAATTTCCCCCCTTGCCACATATTTAAACACTCACCAGAATTTGCACACTCTACAGTAGTACCCAGTGAAAATAAATTTTGGGCAACAAAACAACAGAAAAAAGATCACATCACAGCAGGTAAAATTATCAAAAAAAAATCAATGGGGCCAAAATCTCTTACAAAAAATTAGTTCAAAATCAAGTAACAAAACCTGTGCCAGAAATATTGAAAGGAAGTTTTCAAAATATTATGGGATGGCCTCAGGACTTTAAGTTTGGTGGTCATTTTCTGGTAAAGTGCAAAATTCTGTGATTTTCACATACAGTAGAGGAAAATTAACTTCTGTTTGAGTGATCTTCATAAATTTTCACACACACCACCAGGTTAAGTCTACAACTACAACCGTTGGCTGTTGACCTTTGACCTCTTGAAGAGGCTGCCATCTTGACTTTTGAATTTTCTCTTCATCTATGAATTTAAACTCCTCCTTGGGCTACTCCTCCAGCCCCATTGGGAAGCTACTTGGGAGAAGTTGTTGATTTTAAAGTTTGTAGATTTTGAACAGCAGTAGCATGGTGATCTCACGAAAATGGCATTTCTCTGTTGCTCGGAACACTGGAATATTATGAAAATGTAATACATGAATCCCTGGCTGAAGCTAAACGAAACAACATAAAATACAAAAGGACTATGGTTAACGTGGTTAACCCTTTAACACCGGAGCTCCAGAGTTCACGTTCTTTAATTTACCGTAAATTTTCAATTGTTAACGCGATCAACGTAGTAATTCCAACAGATTCAGAATCTGCTGGAATTACTTTGATCGTGTTAACGGTTGAAAAGTTATTTTGGTGCTTTTATCAGTACATTTTATTGATTAACAACCTGTTTTTGTGTCTTGTCTTTCAGAGTGGGCGTTTGTGGGGTGCGTGTCTCTGGGCAGTGTCTTGTTCCTGCTCTTGTTGGGGATCTGCTGGTGCCAGTGTTGTCCTCACTCCTGCTGCTGCTATGTGCGCTGCTGCTGCTGTCCTGACACCTGCTGCTGTCCCAAGCACTGTGAGTTACTGAACATTTCACTCTGTGCTTTTTACTGCAGGAAGTTTTTCCTGTTCTAAAAATGTGTTTTGATTCTTTTTTTAAGTGTATGAAGCAGGAAAGATGGCAAAGAGTGGACATCCTCCTCAAGTTCCCGTGTTTCCTTACTATGTTCCTGGAGTTCCTGCTGTGGTTTCTGTGGCACCTTCATCTCATCTGGATCCCAAGATCTCCTCAATCCCATCAATGGAGAATAACTTAGCTGGAGGTGAGTGTCAAAGATGGATGACCATCTTTAACCTTTTAACACCGGAGATGTTGCCAGCGACACCTAAATTATACTCCATAAATCATCTACTATTTATGCAATCAATGAGTATCATCTGATTCTGAGGCAGAGAAATGGCTTTGCGGCGTTCTCCAAGACATTACTAACGTGAAGTGTTACGTAATGCCACAAAGACACTTTTTTCCGTAAATGAATCTGCTAATTTACCTTAAATATGTAAGCACTTCAATACTGCACAGTGATGTATCAGTTAAAAGTTGCTTTTCTCCAATTAAGAATCCACTGGAATTACATTAATTCCGTTCGAAGAGTTACAGCAGTGGAAATAATGTTAACACAATTTATCTTCAGGTAGTGATGTTCTTTAAGGTAAGAAGCACCAAAAGGCGGGTGATGAACTTCACTCACTCAGCTGATTCATCCCAATGTGTCTCTGAACTGGAGCGCTTGCTGCCAAGTAGGGCTGCCACGATTAGTCGACTAATAAACGACTAATCGACTATTAAGCAACATTATAGCTGTTTTGGGTAATTTAGGATTTTTAAAAAAGGTTTTTAGGCTGTTTGGAGTTATGCTAATATTTCAGCTACATGCCAGCTATTTTGGCTCATTTAGCCTTTTTTTTGTTTTGGTTTTTAGGCTGTTTTGGAGTTAAGCTACATGCTAGCTGTTTTTTTAGACTAATTTGGCATTTAGTTAATATTTAAAATAGTCGACGAGAATTTAATAGTCGATTAGTCGTTACTTTGTACTATATGGAGTCAGAGTGTAGTAAATTTGAAAATTATAATAGCATCTTGCTAGCTTTTTGGACTATTTTAGTATTTATTAAGGTTTTTTAGGATATTTTGGTGTTTAGCTAGTATTTTAGCTGCATGCTAGCTATTTTTGCTAATTTAGGCTTTTTCGGTTTTTTACGCTATTTTGGAGTTTAGCTTATATTTCAGCAGCTCGTCTCTAAAATAGCTATTTTAGATATTTTAGGCTTTTTTCAGTTTTTTAGGCTATTTTGGCATTTAATAATATTTTAGCTAGCTATGATCTTCAGCGTTTTTAACCATCAATTTCAGCATTTTCAGCTAACAGCACTAGCATCTTCAGCGGCCAAATTCAGCTTACAGCGTTCACTAGCATTATTGCAGGTAATGCTATGTATATAGTTTTTAGTTAGATTAAAGCTAAAGATTGTTAACATGTTTTTTACATCTAGTCTGTCCATGACCCGATTTGTCGACTAAACAGTAAAAATAATCGGTGATTATATCTACTATTAAAATAATCGTTTGTGGCACCACTACTGCCAAGGATAAAGACTTTAGTTATCATCCAAAATTATTATTATGAAGGGTAATTTACTATTTTGCTGTTTTTTTTCATTGTGGTCTGTGTCAGACGTGCAGCTGTTTATTCACCCACAGAAATGTTAGTGTGCTGTTGTGACACCTCCAGAAAAAAGGGTTAAAATTCTTTTTTTTTCACCCTTGAATGTTTCCTGTCACCACATCTTTATTTTAAATTTTAGTCAAAGACTCAAAAAAGGAAAATGCCTTTTTTTAATTGCATATAATGGTGGGATATGGTTGAGGTTGTTTTCTTTGGGGATGACATGGTTTGACAGTTTGTCCCAGGAGTTGAGCTCACACCACTAGAATGACACATTTTCCCATCTTCTGCAATTACAACCTTTGTGAAATCACCTTTTGGATATTGTTCCTTGTTACAGTTTTTCTCAATTGTTAAGACACTTTTCTTGAAAGCTGCTCAATTTTCAAGCTACAGTCACAAAACCTCAGACTCTTCTTGCAAAGCCAAGCTTTCACCTCAAAACAGTTCAACCTGTGCTCAAAACTGAACTTTGTGGTGAAATCGTGCCCCGAATCACTCAAAATTAAAAGAAACATTGAACAGTCACTAAACACTTTAAATTCTACAAAAAGAGAACATGTTACAAAAAGTATACATGGAATAGAGTTATACCAACCCTCCATTACAATACTACAGTGCATTGTTACAGTATAGTGAAAGATATATTTATTTACAGTACACTGTAGTACAGTATATAGAGCTGGTTAGTCCTGACCATATTTTCCCACATTCACTTGCATTGACGGTTTTTCATTGAGGTCCAGTGAGGTTTTACACATGGGTGGGACTTACCAGCTCTTTAGTATGTAGTAATTGCTGTCAACATTTACATACTGTACTATAATGTCAGTGAAAGGTATTTACCTGTTCTTTTCTCTAAATCTTCAGATTATGATAGACAGTGAATCTGCTGATGTTTGGTTGTCCCCTTTGTCCATCCTCCCTCATGCTCACACCATGGACAAGAACATGGTGAATCATGTTCTTTGTCTTCACATACCATTAGCCACAAGTGTGATTAGTTTTGAGTTGTGTTCAAGTGGAAACCTGTGCTTTCTTTGTGTTTGACTTTTGACAACATTTATGCAGCACTGGTGCATCACAATGAAAATGTGTTGGCAGGTTGTGTCTTCATAGGTGAGAAGAGCTTATGGTTTTGCCGAAGGAGTGATTGATTTTGACAACTGAGGATTTGGTTCACACGATAGGGTTTAGTGTTTCAGCAATTGAGAAAAACTGTAAAATAATTTCCACAGAACTTGATCAAAACTTAAAGACATTTTACTCAAATGCCAGCACCTACCGTTCTGTATTTTAATTTCCTAAAGGATGGTAAAGGTCAGTAGAACAGTGTATTGCTGCAGCACCTGTTTGTCCCCTCATGCATGTTTGTCCATCAACATCTGATGCAGTGTGTGCTGTTGTGTGTGTCCCTGCATGGTCCTGTCCTTGTGTGTTGCTGTGTGCGTGTGTCCACATCCACAGTGCGCAGTGGTTACCGACTCACATCCAGTCCAGAGCAGAACTCAATGAGAGTTCTGTACTACATAGAGAAGGAGCTGGCTCAGTTTCCCTCCAGAACCATGGCTGCACAAAAACGTAAGCGTGCACAGATTAGGCCGGCCTCTGTGTGGCAGAGAGTCTGTGTTTGCCTAACAGTTCATCTCTACTAGATAACTTAGTCATGTGTTTGTTTGTTTCTCTGATAAGTAGAACATGAGCACAGGTTCACTAATAGATTATTTGTATGCACACTGGAATGATACATGCTTGATGTGTTTTGTTTGTATGCATATATGTTCATTTGAGCTGCTTTGTGCTTGTGTTTGTATTGACATTTATGTGTTTGGAGCCAACAGGTGTGTTTTGAGTGTGTCTGTGGACAGGACCAAACCTTTTGACTAACATCTACATTTAACAGTAATAATGATAAACATCCAGCAACTTGTTGGCTCTTTTTGTAATTCCACCTCCTCCTATTCTTTATCTTTGATTTTTTTATAATCCTCAATTTCTTTCCCCACCCCCACTTTTTTTTTTTTTTTTTACATTTTCTCTTATCCCACATCTCTCAAATCCACATCTCTCCTCCTCCTCACTTCTAACTGGTTCAAAAATAAAATGAATAAAAATACAGTTAATATAAAAGCTTAGCCTTAAATACAGAAGGGGTTTATACAAAGGAGTTAAATTAACTGTCGATCTCTGCTGGAAAAAACTCACCAGTGGGAGGCGTTTCTCTGAAACTTTAGGCTGTTTTGGAGGATTTATGTGTGCCAGATTTCAGACAGGCTCGTGTTCCACATTAAACATCTATATTTAACATGTTCTTGCACCATTTCCCTGATGATGGAGGTCATGTACTAAGAAGATGAATTTATTTATTCAAATTGTTCTGAATCAGGAGCAGACAAAAAAAGCAGTTGGAAAATAAGCTTATTTGTGACGCAAAAATATGTTGGCTGGGCCACAAGCTTCCCATAAGTATATCCATGAACATCTTCGTTTCCTCGTCTGATCTGGTATCTGGCTCAAAGCTGTACAGCTGCATAGCTCCAATATTGCTCACCAATCTTGTTGCAGCGGTAATGTTAGGTTGGGAATGTGAGGAGCTGTAAGCTAGTGAGAGAGAGTGGAAACAGAAAGCTCCAAGTAGCGGGGAGGGGAAGGAGGGGCAGGATTGCTCCG
This sequence comes from Oryzias melastigma, assembly GCF_002922805.2. Lineage (NCBI taxonomy): Eukaryota > Metazoa > Chordata > Actinopteri > Beloniformes > Adrianichthyidae > Oryzias > Oryzias melastigma. The sequence continues at coordinate 2,550,629 of NC_050532.1, read as the reverse complement.
CACCTTTGTCGTCAACTCCTGCCACTCTGCAGAAACTATGTCCTATAAAACGACAGATTTTATGATTTTGTTTAAAAACGCCCTAAACATAATTAAAAGTCCACCAGGAAGACTTTCAAAATAGATCAAAAGATGATCAGAGTTGGACTTGACTAAGAAGTTGTGGTTTGTTTCTTCACAGTGACCATAATTACTCTGGTGGCTTATGGGTAAATGTTGGTTTGCTCGACCATTTACTGCTCAGACACTAAACATGTCAGAGTCTGCGGGTTCAGATAGGATTTAATGGACAAAGCACAAAACAAAGGCGACAAAAAGAAGACTGCGGTTAGTCAAATCCTTCTTTGGTCTGGTGACGGAAGAACTCCTGTGACTGCTGATTAAATAACCTAAATACTCACAAATACCACAAACAAGTTTTTGCTAAAATTGTGACACCCAACCAGAGAACAAGGAACTAAGAAAAAGAGGTTTAAAAAGGAAAGGAAATATAGTGTTGAAAGACCAGATCTCTACCTGAATGGAATGAATTAGAAGCACAATCACACGTCAGTTTATTTATTAATATGATAAAACATGTTTCATTTATACAATACATCATTGGACATGTTTAATAATACAAAAAAAGTTGTGTATTTGAAAGTCATTAAAAAATAATTCAATGTTTTTGTGTGTTCTGCTGACATTTAGCTTTTATGTTCATAGTTAGTCGTGTACTTTTAGAGATCTTTAATAAAAAACCAGGAAGACACCAAGGAAAAAAAATATTACATAGTTATACATCATTTTGTGTATTAGTTTCAACATATTTAGTGTTGATGATTTGGTTGTTATGTAGGACTGGATGTCTGTGTCTATTACTAGTACACTCTGGTATTTGCTATACTTGTAAATCTATGAAGTGTCCTTAGGCTTTAATATCACTGATTTTTATTCAACATAATGTTAAATGAAATCTGTCCTAGTAATTAACTCAAATTAGGAGAGCTAAAGAAAGAGTTTCTAAAGTCAATTTTATTATTCTTTCAGCATAGGATACAGTTGCCAGGAAAAGTATGTGAATCATTTGGGATTACTTGAAATTCTGGATGAATTTGTCATAAAATATGTTCTGACCTTCATATAAGTCACGTCACATGATAGTTTACCTAAACCAATACAACACAAACAAATGTAAGTTTTTGTTGAACAAAATGTGTAAACATTTAAACTCTTGGATTTATTATTGACCCTCCTTTAGCAGCAATAACTTGAACCTAGTTGAAGTTGTATTAATAAGCAGACTGTGGTTATCATGTGATGTGACTTAGATGAAGATCAGAACATATTTTATGGCAAATTCATGCAGAAGAAGTTCAAGTAATCCCGAAGGATTTACATACTTTTTCTTCCAACTGTATACCTGCATTATTTAGAAAATAACATTCTACATTTAACCACCAAATCTTTTCAAACATGTTTAGAAACCAACTCAAATGAAAACTCCAGTTTTGGTGTTTTTAACTTTCTCTTGTGGCATTTTCTGAGATATTTAGAGAACATTAAGCTCAGAATTGTATTTCTGACTATTTCTTAATTCAAATTGTTGTGAATCAGGAGCAGACACAAAACCCGTTTAAAAAAGGTTGTATTTGTTACAAATAACGAGCTCTCTGCTCCACTCCGCTTAGATATATAGATGTTAGGATTCTTTATTTTCAAGGAAGGGAAGAGGGGGCGGAGTGAATTTCTGAGAAATTCCTCCCGGTATGCACAAACTATTTCCTAGAAAACGACTCAGCTTTTATTAATTTTAGCTAATAACACCATAATGATAATAATAAACCACTTTTACAGTTGATTAAAAGATGCTTGGAGAGGATCGTTAAAGATTCTCTGGAAATGCCTCAGACCGGTACCAGAACCAGTTTTAGAGCAACTTAAATTCACTTCATAATTCTGATTTGTGGAGGTTGTGTTTTTACACACTGGAGCTCTTCTTCTCAAGTTTTCACTGTACGTTTTCCATCCCGATGTGTTTCTGGTCAGATTCGCTTTAACAATTGTTGGAGATCCGTCATTTACATACCGCCTCTTCATTTCCATATCAAACGCCACATGTAGGTCAACTTTTTTTAGTCTCTAGCTGTGAGCGCATTATGACACCAATGACTTCCATAAATTCCACCTTTTAGAAGAAACTTTCTTTTGTTTTGAAGAGATCTTCACATCTTTAATGTTAAATTGAACCAGGAATGGAAACAGTTTTACGGTGAAAGTCTGTTCCTGAAAACATCCTCAGCTTAAATTCATAATGTTGACCTTGATCTACATTGATCAAAGATGCTCTTTCGTACCGAGAGAGAAAATGTTAAGATGTTTTTGTTTCAAAATTAAACTAAAAATGTTTATGAATTTCAAAATGATGGTTTGGTCAAGTGTTCACCCAAAAACATTTATAAGAATCTTTACAGCCTCACTAAATGTAACACATTCTAAACTTTTTGTGATCACTTTGAGCTTTACTATAAATCGGTGGTCCTCAACCCTCAAGACCACACAAAGTCAAAGTCAAGGTCTGGGTCATTTTATGGGTCGAGATTATTTTATTTTATTGTTATTAATGACCCGATGTTATCTTGCAATTATTTCTAACTTATTTGACAAAATATATTTTATGGAGGGTAAAATATTGAAAGTTATTTAATATTTAAGTTGGTTTATTTTGGAATAATATTCCTGCCTTTTTATTATTAATTATGTTAAAAGTTAAGATTTTAAAGTTTAAAAACTGAAATTCTGCTAGCTTTTTGGAGTATTTTTCCATTAAGACTATAAGGCTGTAAGTTTAGTAAATGGCGTATACTTGTATAGTGCTTTCTACCCTCCTTCAAAGTAAATAGTTCAGCTACATGCTAGCTGTTTTGGCTAATTTAGGCTTTTTTTCAGTTTTTTTTTTGTCATTTTAAAGTTTAGCTGACCTACATGCTCTCTGTTTTGGCTAACCTAAGTTTTTTTTTCGTCTTGTTTTGTTTTTTAGGCTAATTTGGTTTAGCTAATATTTTAACCAACTTCAACGTTTTTAGCTATTGATTTCAGAATCTTCCACGATCTAAAGTGTCTTTTGAATTTTGGCCCCTTGTGCGATTGAGTTTGACACCTCTGCTCTAGAACGTGGACCGGTACCGGTCCGTGAGACAGTTGGTTCCGACCCTCCAAGAAAAAACTATGACCTACATTTTATTTATAGTTTGATTCTGGAAGTTTTATTTATGAAAACTATTGGATTGTCTTACTCATTCTTAATGTCAAATCGCTCGTTATTTGTCAAAAATCCATCCACTACATTCTTAAAGCTGCTGCTCTAACCAAGTTAACAAAAATCACACGTATTTGGAAAGATTCTTTCACAGAAAAGTCAGAGAGGAAACGGAAGGAGAGCCTTCGACTTCAAAATAAAAGAAAGCTGCATTTAAAAGTCTTTACTCCTAATATGGATTTATTTTTTCTACAGACCATAATAATAAAAATCCATAATATTAAGGAACAGGCTAATGTCACGAGGATGCTGCTAATAAAGTTTACCTCAACAGAGGACTCACAATTATGATGATATTTAGAAGATAACAGTTTAAGTTTTTGTTTTGTTTTTTTATTCAGATGATGCTGAAGTTGGCGTCTGATTTTTTTAGGTTCACTTTGACAGTTTAAGGTTAAAATATAAAACACATTTTAATGGTTTCTCTATGAAATCTAGTGTATAAATAAAGTTTTAAAGCAGCTGGAAAGGTTTTATAAAGAGTGAAGATAAACTTTACCCTCAAAAGTTACGAAAAACTGGAAGCAAAAAAATAAAAATCAGACGCTCACTTTAGTCTCATACAGTCCAGTGCATGAAAATATTGTCTGACATTAAACTAGTCTGAAAAGGCTGGATCATTGGTTCAAAGGACAAAACTGGAAATGTTTGAATACAAAAACGTTTGTCTTATTCTGAGTAAAATCTTTCCATATTTCTGTATTTCTGAGCTGCTGCTGAAGCTGCCTTTGCTGCTGTTTAGAAATAGTACAAGTGGATTAAACTACAGTCATTTGTTCCCCTCAACAGCCAGCAGCTTGTCAGAGCTGAGCTCTCTTCATGATGGGGGACTCCCAGATTTCAGACACACCTACCAGACGGTGCAGATGAAGGCGCTGCCGCCTATCGACGACCACGAAGACCAGCTGCGGGTCGCTCCGCCTCCACAGAGCCGACGCACCTGGAGAGAGAAAATCAACCACTCCGATGACGAACTGGACCGCGGGTAAAGTGCTGCAGGAGTTTGTCCGTAGGGTCACCTTCTCCATCCTCCTGTTCCTGATGTGTTTGTGGTCGCTGCTGCAGGTGGAACCCGCGGTCCGAGCACCTGCAGAGGAGGACTCTGGGCAGAAGGGGGCGCACCGGCTCCCTGGATGAGCTGGAGGAGTTTGCCCGATCTTACAACTCTCGAGGACGCCGACCTGAAGCTCCAGAGCGACCCTACAGGCGGGACTACAGCCCCGCCAGGCGTTTCTATCCAGATGAAGAAGACGGGTGGGACCGCCGCAGCCCCTCGCCGCCACAGAGGAGAAGGGGAACATGGGACAGCGACCGTCCGTCCAAACCTTCACAGAGCAGAAGCTACGACGACGACTTCCTGAACAGCGTGCTGGAGAGAAAGGCCAGGGCTCGGGGAGGGGACCGGGGCGCCGCCAGGGGGGACGAGGACAGCGACACCCCCTCCAAAGGCAGCTCCAGAGGAAAGGGCAGCAACAGCTACTACAGCCGGTCTCCTAGCAACCGTCCAGATGAGGAGGACCATCTGCCTCCGTACTCGGAGATAGAGATTGAGCGGTACCGCAGGGCTGACCTCACCACAGACCGGTACCGCACCCAGGACCCCCCCAGATCAGAGAGATACAGGACGGTTGAGCCCCCCACACGGACCGTCTCTCACATGCGCCCCCACCAAGGCATGACCCAAACATTACAGGGGGGCAGGGACGAGCACGACAGACAGCGAAACCTGGTGAGTTACCTGTAGAGGATCAGAGGAGTTCTGATCCGGAGCAGAATGTCTACTGTTCTGAGAAAATTAACTTTCAACAAACCCAAGGGATGAATTCACGCTTTAAAGACCCACTCTGATCATCTTTGGATCGAGTGTAAAACCGTTCTCAGTGCTCTTTTATTTATACCGTTTTTAGCCAAAATGTTTCAAAATTGTGCCGTTTTCTAGGACATAGTTTTTGCAGAGAACATTAGGCGGGACTGTCAGCGCAGAGCAGCCCCGCCCACCTTCCTCAAAACCTTGAGCCCAGTTAATTTTCTGTTACAAAGACAAAAAAACCAACAATAACCACCAAAAACACAATTTTCATCAGAGTGGGTCTCTAAATCAAGACACCAAATACAACACAATGTAGACAGGAGATTGGAAAAGTGACTAAGTGAAAAAGTAAAAACTATAAACAAAATCTTAAAATAAAACTTAAAAAAATAATACAAAAAACAGTTGAAAAGAATGAGAAACACTGGAATAAAATCAGACATTTGATGATACAATAGTGCCTCAGGCTCTTGTGGGATGGGAGGAGAAGGTCATCACTCTTTTATTCCCAGAGACCCCCCAGACTCTCTGTCCCACTGACCCACTTCTACACCCCCTCTGTGTTGGGTCAGAATCCCTCTCATTTATCAGGTTGCGTTACATGACAGAGTCAGAACAACGCCCACACATGACTCCAACAGAACCAGAAGTTTCAAGGTCAAAAACATCGTACCAAAGCTACCTCAGATCTGCTTCTGGTCTTTAAGAAAAAGGCGTTTTTGTCATGTGTTGTTTACAGTTTGTTCTGCTGCCCCCAAGTGGACAGAGAAGGTAATGCAGGCGATTTAAGGAAACTATAACATCTTTCTTTTTTATATTTTCCCAACACTGAATCATTTTTTATCATGTTACTATATGACTTACCAATAAAGGAAAAGATCATTTTTCATCTTTTTCTTGTATTCCAGCTCCATCCACACTTTTACTGGCTTAGCCCACAACCCAGCAGCTGCATGAAGCCCTGACTCTGCATGAGCATCTCTAACCTGTGGCTCTACTGTATTTCTCTAACAGACTTCTGCACTGAGCAGGGGCTCCCTCATTGTGTGACAAGGCCTCCCACCCTCACTGTCCCCTCCTCTGTCACTGTAACCATCCTGCAGCTGCACAGCAGACGCTCAGAGACAGTCTGACATGAAGAAACACTTCTGTACATTCCTTCCTATTTATCCAATCCTGTGTATTTTAACAAGTGTATTAAACAACTTCTTAAAACAGGTCTTATGTGTTTATTTGTTTTGTGAATAAAGAGTGCCAATGTGTTTGTTTTTGTTTACATGTTGACAACAGTGTGCGGTGGCTCTGAGCAGCCTCCAGTCTTCATACTTCCAGTGCCCTGCAGCTCAGGTTTATTGTACGTTTGACAAGTAACTGTACAGTTTCTGATGTGTAACAGTACTGCACTTGTGGGTTTGTACTTCAAGTACACATTTCAATAAAACATATCTGGTTTGTCTAACTTTTTCTGACTTTACATCCTCAATTAATCCCAACCACTGACAGTAAAAGCATACACAAACACTGGTGTGTATTGGGTAATGGGAGTCTGACAAACATGAAGTATGGGACACATTGCCATCGTGTGGCAGCATTTGGTACTGCAGCGCAGCATTGAAACATTTTTTTTATTTGTTTCAAACGTTTAATTTTTATAACATATATGATACAAGCGTATAGATAATATTAGCCACAATAATAATGTAGATTAAAAATATGTTTGAAAAGGAGCAGGCAGATTAACTAAATGAATAAAAGAATAATAACATCTCAAGCTTAAATTTAAACACATTAAATATTTGTTTAAAGAAGTTCAACATAGTACAACATACAAAATAAATACATTAATCTGAACATTTCTTTCCTCTTTATCCTAAAAAGTTACTAAATTGGATCAAAAAGTCATCAGTGACTGCAAAATTTTCCTTACTCAGGTGTTTCATTCTGTTAAATTAAGTGTGAAGATTTAATGCAATTCCCTTGTCACTCTTTAAAATTATCTACAGGGCTTCAATGCACAACTGAATCATATTTTTTAGTTAAATAAAGTTAAACTTACAAGAACATTTCCAAATATGGATTTTTAACGGCACATTCTTGATTTATTTCAACAGAATTTTAAAATCAATTTCAAGGTTATTTTATGATTCAAGGAAAAAGCCCACACAGATGCTAACAGTTTTAAACACATTATAAATTAAGTTATTTAAAGTTTCTCTCTGATCATCTTTTGATCTATTGCAAAAGTGTTCCCTGTAGTGTTTTTAGCCAAAATCTTAAAAAAAAACTGACATTTTCTAGGACATAGTCTCTGATTTCAACAAAGAAATAGAAATTTAAATGTAATCTTAAATATTACATTTTAAAAACACAAAAACCAAGATTTTACTCAGTGGGTTTAAACAGCTGTAAATTCATGTGAAGCTTTGTTTTTTAAGAGTAACCACAATAACTGGTTATGACCCCAACGCCCACATTTGGAGGCTGAAAATATTTGATATGAATAACATAACATTAGCGTCTCAATAAATCACATACATCAAAACTGATTCAGCAATTAAGGTCCATAAAAAAGAATTTAATGCAAAAATCTAAAGCTTTAGAAGGAGTAAAGGACCAAGCTTTGAGCAAGATACACCAAAACTCTAGATTTACCAGGCCAGTTAAGATCTGGTAAATCTAGAGTCCGGTCAACTCTGTAAGTTTGATTCATTTCTGGACAAATTTGACTGACACCATGATTGCACATTTACAGTAAGAACCAATACATTAATCATCCTGGATTGTGTTCCTGAAGAAGTCCTCACTCGCCTCATCTACACACTTTTATTTACAGCTGCACTAAAGTTTCTTTACACATGAATATCCAAAAACAAACACATTTGTCTAGATAGATATTTTCATAAAATACTACATTTTTTTAATCTGCACTTTTGAATTGTATTCCTTTATTTCTAATAATAAACCAAAATCTTTAATCACTTTCACACTAAAGGGCATTTTGGAATCAATCATTTTTCTTATCAATCATGTTTTTGGACGAAATTCTATTATTTTATTATTTTTTTCCTTTCCCTAATAAACAAGTGTTGGTTACAAAGCGCTGCACCTGTCCCAGGGGGCGGAGCTACGGACGTCACCTGGAGCTGGATTGGGGGAGGGGTGGTAGTCCTCCGCCAGCCTTTCCCCAGAGAAGTCGTCCTCCGCGGCTCTAGCACTTTCTGAAGATCCTTATCTGCTCTACAGAAAACAAAAAAGCTCCAGGAATGTAAAACCTCTGAGATAATGCAGCTCGGAACGTTCACGAGGACTTTTCCTTCACATTCCGGATATTTACTTGGCGTTTTCAGGCTTTCCGAGGACAGAGAGTGAAGTTTCCGCGGAAGGATAAAAAGTATCAAGATGGAAAAATTGTTCCTGCTGTCGCTTGTGTTGGTGCACCTGCCGACAGGTGAGCCGCAAAAACCCAACGCTTTTACTCACTCAAACCACTTTTAAAATGATGTTGGGTTAATGTTACGCTTTGTAAACCTCTTTTGTTTAAAGTAGGGAGAGGTCCGGATGAGAAACGGACGGCCATGTCTGCTCGTTAATAATCTACAGGTGTAAACAGGACAGCCGACCGTCGCACGTATTTACTCCAGCAGTTCCTGATAAATTTAGGTCACGTTATGGTTGATATGCAGGAAAAGTATGTATAATTTTATACGTGAGACCAGAATTTCGTGGTAAATTAATTCTCCAAATGGGTTTGCTTTTAGAGAGGATTTGTTCTGTTTTCTAAGGCGAGACACCTGCGGCTTTTATTCTGAAACCTGAAGACTTCAGGTCATGGGTTCAGTCCAGTCATTTATTATTTGTATGAGTTTATCTCCATGGATGAGAAGCGTTTTTGTGTTTGGGTATGGCAGAAAAACACAAAGAATAATGTCAGTATTGTTATTATATTTTATTTTTATAATTATGTATGGAATCTGTATTTTAGAGCAATTCTGAAGGACATTTAGCATTCTTTTTTTTTTTACTGATAATTTTCAGAATTCTGCAGAGAATTACAATTTTTGTGCTTGAGCTTTTATTTTGTAGAAATGTTTACAGTTTATTTAATCCAGATTGAAATAGGAGAGAACATCAAATCCAAGAATCATTCGATTGTTTTGTCAAAATGATCAAATAAATAATTATTATTGATAAATTTAGTTTTTTGAACCAGGAGAAATCAAACTACAATATAATAAACTGAAAGTGAACTGCTTTAAATGACATTAGTAAGAGAAACAGCAAAAAGTTTAAACATTTGACGGAACAGTTGTAAATGCTGAGGTTGTGCGATGTATTTTTAAGACCCACTCCTATAAAAAATATGTTTTTAACATGTACCTGTGGTGTTTTTACAATATTATAAAGACAATTTAAAAAAGAAATAGCTTTTTTGAGTATTTCTGTATTCAAATCACTTGGAATCTGGAGCAGACCAAAAAAAAAAAAAAAAAAAAAAACTATGGCAAGCCGCGAACTCCCTGCTCCACTCCATTTGAAACAAATTAAGACAAATAGACCCATGAACGTCTTTGTTTCCTCATCTGAGCTGGAATCTGGATCAAAACTGTACGGCTGAATAGCTCCAATATTACTCTCCAATTTTGATAGATGACAGGTAGTGGGGGAAGGCTTACTCCACACTTATGGTCCCGCCCACAACTCAGAGGTGAACTAGAACGTTGCTTAAATACTAGCTAAACTCCAAAAATGGCCTAAAATTCCTCAGTAGGCTAAATTAGCCAAAAACAATAGCCTGTTGCTAAAATAGAAGCTAAGCTCTAAATTAGCCTAAAAGCCCCAGTAGTTAACAAGTCAGCGAAAAATGCTAGCATGTTGTTAAAATCGAGGCTAAGCTCTAAATTAGCCTAAAAAACCCCAGCACTTAACAAATTAGCCAAAAACGTTAGCATTTTGCTAAAATATTAGGTAAACTCCAATTTTTTTTAAACTTACTATAAACTATTAAAATATAGCCCATGAATGATGTCATTAGAGTGTAGCAGCATCAGACGGCGAGCGCTCACCCCCATCAGAACACCTGCTAACTTCCATGTTCTCTTTGATAGATCATTACTACAAACAGCTGGAATTGTTGCTATGATCAGTATGTGTTTTAAATCAGTGCAACCACATTCTGATTGGTTTTCTTTGAACTGCACACTGAAGGTTTTCCTCATTTGAATTAGCTATGGTGATCGTTTGCATATTTATACAGAGGAGCAGAGATGATGAGTCACAGTGAAGTAATGTGAAGGAGTAGTGGAAGCTCGTCTGAGGTCAGACGTGAGCAACAGTTTAGTTTCATGCAGCGGAGGAGAACCACAGATGCAGTGTTTGCTTTGAGGATTCTTCTGGAGAACAGAGAAGGTCAGAAGGAGCTACTTTGTGTCTGTAGAACTATAGAAAGTTTCAAAACATATATTTGATAAAACATATAAATACAGTACCTCAAAACTTGAATATACTCATATTGCATCAAAACATTTGCTCATTGAGGCCTATTTATAAAAACAAAATATCTTTGAACTTTGGACACAAAAAAAACCTAAAACATGTCGTTTCTGATGACATTTACATGTCTTGAGACCAAATCTACAAAAACTGGGAGAGAATGCTTGAAAATAGTTTTGAAATGGCCAAATCTATCTGCAGTAACCCCAAAAATGCACATTTTGTGGTGTTTGTTGATCCACGGTCCTCGTGTGTACCGAACAATGGCTACTGATCCGTACGGACCACGGATTATCCGTGATCCGTTACACCCCTAGTGTATGAACATTTTATTATCTATGGTGTGCATCGCATCATTCTTCACCACAATGGATGGGTGTAGTGACCACATAACGGCGGACCATCAATCGCACGCTCTGATCTTCCCTCACTCGTAAACAAGACCCCAAAATATTTAAACTCCTCCACCTGAGGCAGGAGCACTCCACCCCCCGAGAGAGGACAAACTTCTGGAAAACTGATCATAGAGGGGAAATGAATAATTCCGACATAGGCTGGAACTACAGGAAGACGAGGTTTAGAAGAAAGACGGTTCATGGAGGAGGAGAACATGAGGGTTGATGGTGTGATGGATGCAAATGAAAGCAGTTTAAAAGTTTTTATATCTTCCCCCTAATTTGTGTTTGTTTCAGAGCTGCTGTCCATTCAGGTGGTGGTCCCTCAGACGGAGAGGAGAACCATGCTCTTCTCCAATGTGATTCTGTACTGTGACTACTCTACTTCAGCCAGCTCTCTGGATGTCCTGGTCTCATGGAAGTTCAAATCCTTCTGCAAAGACCCCATTCTGGAGTACTACTCCACAGGTAAGGCGACATGGTCACGTTAGGTGTGCTGGTTATAAAGACAAGAAAGCCAATTGTTTATCAGGGAAATGACGTTCTAAAAATAACCTGCGATAGATGAAAGTCACAAAGAAGTCTGTAAAACTCCTCACTCTACACCTTATCCTCCTTTCTCAGACACATATGAACATTTTCACACTTTTCTCTCTTGTTTAAACTCTCAAAGTTCCAGGTTCCTTAATTAAAAAAAGTCCAGGATTATAAAACAAAAATCTGATCACAATCAAAGATTAATGTAGATTTAGTAAACTGAATGTGTTCCGTACAGGACATGACAGAGGATATTGATTGACAGAGTCTACAGCCAATCAGGATGCAGAACACAATTCACTGTTTATACAAAAAAAATAACAATAATACACATTTCATTTGACTATTTTTGCTCATGATTTGATACATTTAAGTTTTCAACCTGAGGAAAAATAGGAAGGAAAATACAGTTTGGATATCACTTTATTAACTAAAGTCATTTTTTAGCACATTTAAATACAAATAATTACAAATGTATTCAAAGGAGTGTCACACTAGACTTTATTCTCAGCATCACAGAAGACAAATAGAAGTAGGTTAACTGCTCTCTTCATATTACATGATGAATAAATGAGACATATTTTATATCTTGACACAAACATTCCCTTCGAGGCTTCAGTCAAACCAAGAACAGTGACATCTGGTGGCCGACTCATGACAAAACAACCTCTCTAGAAATAGACTCTGAACTGTATTTTAGTGTCATGTCGGCAATCAAAGTTGAATGTGGTCATCACAATCTGTTGCTTTTTTATTAACTTGTACTAATTCTATTTTAAAGAAGCTGTAAAAATATTGTAGTACCTAAAGAACCAAAGATGTGAAGAATGTACTTATAACTTATTAAAAAATATATTTATTTGTTAAAAAATACAAAACTCAGAAGATAACAGTAGAGGTGATGCAGGAAAACGGCTTAATTAGATGATTTGTTTTGTGTGAAAGTATTAAAGAGCAACTGAAAAAAGTTCAAAGTTGTGTTTTTCGTTAAGTGTTTTGTTGTCTTCACAATTGTCTAGTTTATAACAAACAGCAACATCTCAACGTTTACTCTTATTATTATAACCGTAAACTCTGTTCACAATAATGTATAATTATATTTGTACGTGTGTCACAAAATGTGTTTAAGTAATGAAATCTTTCTACTAATCACTAAGAGATGAAGGTTTCTGTTTGTTCTGCATCATTGCTGTCATGTTTGGAGTCAGATTTCTCATTGTTTTGTGTTATAGCTGAACATGTGGACAGGTCCTACAGGACAAACACGCTGGAGTTAGTTATGTGAATTTCAGCTCTGTCGCAATACTTCACATGCGGATCAGCACACGTGTACTCCTCATGCTCCTTATCACAAACATGGAAAAGCATCAAATACAGTGTTAGAAAACTGCATGAGAACTGTTCTACATGTGTGTCTCCAAAGCTTACCAGGCAGCTCTGCAGCTGGGTCAGGACCCCGCCAACGACTGTCCCGACAGTCAGCGGACCGTTCGCACTGTGGTGCAGAAGAGGGGAGCCAATGAGCCCATTCTGGGCGTCGAGTACAAGAACCGCAAAATTACCATCCAGAACAGTAAGTTAGATCTCAGCTTGATTTCTGGGGTTTGATGTTCAGGTGTTTTCATTCTTCTGATTTGAACTTCTCCATAGAAATTCTATGGTGCAACAGAGTATTAGGGCCACCCTAAAATGAAAAAAATAGCAAATAAATGAGAATAAAGTCCAGAAATAATGAGAAAAGTCAATAAAGTTGCAAAATTATGAGAAAAAAATTGAACTGAAAATATGTATGAAATATATTGAAGCTATTATGACGTAAAAGTCTTAAATGCATGCTTCAAAAAAATTTGACATTTTTACAGTTAAAAAGTAATTATTTCATTTTTATAAAATGTCTATTTAGCCTTTAAAACATTTCAACAGACATTCAAACATGAACTTTTTAATTTATGACAATTTTGAGAAATCACAAGAATTAGATTTTTGTAAATGTATAACTTTATTTTCATTAAAATTAGAACTTTATTTTTGAAATAGAATATTTTTTTTCTTATAAAATTGCAACTTTTTGAATCATGTGTTTACTTTTTTTCTAGTACTTGTATGACTTTATTCTTATAAAAAATGACTTTTTTTCTCATTTTAAAACTTTTTTATTGTAAAATATTGCATTTTTTTCTTATGTTTTGTTTTTCTGTAAAATGTTGACTTTTTAAAAATAATTTTATGACTGTTGTTGGATAAATATTACTCTTCAAAAGAAATGTTAACTTTTACTGGTAAACTTTTTACTTTTTTCTCCTAATTTTGCAACTTTGTTCTCAAAAATATTTTTTTTTCTTAAAATGTTAAATAATATTTTAGCTTTTTTAAAATAATTTTTCGACTTAATTGTTGGAAAAAAAAATGACATTTTTCCTTTAATTTTTTCTACTAACGTTTTTTTCCTTATTTCTTTTATCATATATGCAAGTGTGTTTTTTTTTCTTTCACGGTGGCTCTAATATTCTGTCGTACAATTAAGATGTTTTATAGTGAAAACTGGCAGTCAATGAACCTTTATATGCACAGAGAAATTACTGGAAGTAACCAGATAAATGTAAATATGGATCTGATGATCAGAATGTCTACAATCAGACTGTCCATTTTCTGACTTATTTCCACAAACTACCTTTGTAATGAAGCAACATTTACATTTCCTTTCAAGCCTCCACCTGTCTGAGCTTCCCAAAGCTAACGGTCATAGTGTTAGCTTAGCTAATATAGGAGCTAACATACCGTATCTGCTAAATAAATGCTGCTGGTCTTCATAGTCCACAAAGAAGAAACAATGGTTGCCTTTGTTGCACAGCAGAGTCATGTGACTTCCATCTCCTTTCTTTTTGTTCAGTCAAAAACTAGAATAATTGAATAAAGGTGGATATCTAGCTGCTGAAAAGGGCTAAATTTACTTGTTTTTTTTTTATTTTTCATGATCAGATTTGGAACATCAGAGAATTCTGTCTACATGTTGCTTGTAACATGCTATTAAAATAGTCGATTAGTTGTTACTTTATATTATATGGAGTCATAGTGTAGAAGATTTAAAATTTATAATGGCATTCTGCTACCTATTTGGACTATTTTGGCATTTATTAAGTTTTTTTTTAGGCTATTTTTAGAGTTTAGCTAATATTTCAGATACGTGCTAGCTATATTGGGTAATTTAGGCTTTTTAAAAGTTTTTTAGGCTATTTTGGAGTTTAGCTAATATTTCAGCTACATGCTAGCTGTTTTGACTCATTTAGGCTTTTTTTGTTTGTTTTTTTTGGGCTATTTTTGAGTTTAATATTTCAGATGCATGCTATAGCTATTTTGACTAATTTAGGCTTTTTGTTCATTTTTTAAGGCTATTTTAGAGTTAAGCTAATATTTCATGCTAACTATTTTGGCTAATTTAGGTTTTTTTTTTTTTTAGGCGATTTTGGAGTTAGGCTATTATTTCAGCAGCATGGCAACTTAGGCTTTTTGTTTTTTAGGCTAATTTGGCATTTAGCTAATATTTGAGCTGGCTATCAACTTCAGCATTTTCAGCTATCAACTTCAGCATTTTCAGCTATCAATTTCAGCATTTTCAGCTATCAATTTCAGCATTTTCAGATATCAGCACTAGCATCTGCAGTGGCCAAATTCAGTTTATCGCTAGGATTATTGCATGTAATGCTATAGTTTTTAGTTAGTTTAAAGCTAATGATGGTTAAGAGTTTGCTTTACATACGTGTACATAACCCGATAAGTCGACTAATCGGAAACAAATAATTTGTGATTATTTGATTATTAAATAATCGTTTGTGGCGCAACTATTGTAAAGTCGTTAATTAAAAAAAAAAGCTGATGAAGTGACCTGCTCACTATATAAATCATCTTAAGGGATCACATGCCGAACTGAAGCCAGATTTCCACACTTACTGCACCTCATCAGAACATCATCTAATTTCTTTAAAGCTTTTCAAAGTGTCAGCAGCTTAAGTCATGCAGGTGAGACTGATTTTCTTTCCTTGTCAGTCTCTTAATTCCCTACAGTGGTGGTAAAAACTGGTTTCAAACCTAACTGAAGTCACCCATGTCACACAGTTACTCTAAAACATTCTGTTTCTCATCTACTTTTTCCTCAAAAGTTCATTTTATTTTTTTATGATGCTAACGTGGGTCTCTCTGTCAACAGAGGCTGACCTGGTCATAAACGAGGTGATGTGGTGGGATAACGGGATGTATTACTGCTCCATCGACGCTGCCGGAGACACGACGGGAGACTCGGACCGGGAGATCAAACTCATCGTCTTCCGTGAGTTTGCGTACACGCGTGAGAGCAGACGCACGTCCAGCTGTGCTTCATTTTGTGGGTGTGGCCTGTTCCAGACTGGCTGACCGTCCTGCTCATCATCATTGGCGCCCTCCTCCTCCTCATGCTCTGCTGCATCTGCTGCTGTCAGTGCTGCCCGCAGAAGTGCTGCTGCTACGTCCGCTGCCCCTGCTGCCCCCAGACCTGCTGCTGCCCAGAAAAAGGTGGAGCAGACGCTCTACACGGCGTCTTTATTCTCTTTGCTCCAACAAAATCTGACTTACATTGTTTTTACAATAAAAGCCTAAAACTGATAAATAAACAGAAAATAAATGTTTTTTTTTAGTGCTTTTAGTGATTAATCTGATAAAAACTGACTGGTTTAAAATTTCAATAAATGTCTGCAAAACTTTATTTAAATAAAAGGGTTAGGAGGGCAAAAATAGAACAAAAGTGATACAAAAATATTTGCAGATAAAAGCCAATTTGGTGTAAAATTGTAAAAAAAATATATAAAAATTGTTGCTAAAGCAAAAATTCCCGATTGGAAAACTGACTGTCCTCTGCTCTGTCTTCAGCGGTGATGCAGTACCGGATGATCCGGGAGGCTCAGAAGGCCATGGCTCCTTGGATGAAGGGTCAACCGATCTACGCTCCCATCAGCTCCAACGTGTCGTCCCAGGGCGTGCCCTTCCTTTATCCAGGTGAGCGGCAGCCACACAAAAGCATCGCAGCCCGCATTGTTCAGCGATTAGTTGCTTTGTTCAGGTGTGTTTGCTTTGGACTCACAGTCCAGAGAAACGAAACTGGATTAGTTGATGTTTATAGCGAGGAAACAATCCTGCGATTGAGTGTTTTTGTGTAATTTTTAACTTCAAACACACAAACGTCTCTGTGGTTTTTATATGGAGAGAAAATAGTATCATTTCCATTTTTGTGTGCATAATTGTGCTTGTGTAATTCTTGATTTGTAGCTCATACATTTGTGCTTAAGTGCAAAAATTATGAAATAAAAAAATATATATATATAATTTACACATGCACCCCAATTTTTTGAATTTTATACTTTTGTACAAAATATATTGTATTCATATATATTACATATATATGCATTGTATAAATATATATATACAAATCAAGAATTACACACACACAAATCAAAATTTTCGCACAAATAGAATTACACACGCACAAATTCCAAAGTTACAACAATTATGCATGCAGAAAACAAGAATTATGGATGCACAAATCCAAACTTGCACACAAATCGTGAATTAAGCACACAAAAATCCAAAGTTTCGCACAAATCAAGAATTACGCACACACAAATGGAAATTATATCATAGCTTATCATAAGTTCTGGTACTGTAAAACCTAAATCTTTCCTTTTTCCATCAGGGTCGTACTCTGACTACCCCACCAAACAAAACTTTGCGATGACCCCCATGCAGCTGTCTCCCATGGCGCTGCAGCAGCAGGCTCCTCCCCCGCCGCCGCATCATTACAACGGCAGCTTTCAGGGCAGCGTTCAAGGCCCCAACCCGGTGCTGGACTTCCTGGAGAACCAGGTGAAGGGCCTTGATGTTGGGGTGCCTCAGGTTTCCCCGTATGCTCATCAGATGATGGCCCCACCCCAACCGCGACTGGAACCTCAGGCAATCCCGTACGCGCCGGGGCCCCCGAGCATGCTGTCCGCTCTTGATGAGATGGGGGTTAAAGGGGTGGAGAGGAGGGTGATCACTCTGCCCCCCATCGTTCAGCGTATTCCCAGCTTCTCCTCACACGGGGGGGCTGCAGCCAGGCACGGAGCCCGGGGCTACCGGGCGCCCAGCCACTCCAGCGGGAGCACTAACCGCTCTGGCCGTGGGTACGCGGACAGCGCTCCCACCCGGCGCGGAATCCTGCGCGATTACAGCGACGATTCCGATTTGGACTACAGGCAGGGAAGGGCGCCCCACAGAGGCTCGAGGAACGAGGGGGGAGCCTCATCGAGAAGGAGCAGGGGGGGGTCCAGACCCCGCGCCCGAAGCCAGGACGACCTGTTGGAGGAAATGTACGAGAGAGCAGCTCGCAAGGGGAGGAGCCTCACCCCCCCACAGCGCCACAAAGAGTCCTGGAGCTCAGACGAGGATAATGGGAGGAAGAGAAAAGGAGGAAGAGGGAAGAGTTGGACAGAGCAGCCGCCCAGCTACTCCACCATCGACGTCCAGCACGGAAGCAGCAGCTACCGCAAGAACTACGCCCCGCCGTCTGTAAGATCCACACTGGTCTGCTGACACCTTCTGCCTGCCTCTCTTTTACATCTGACGCTTCCTCACTCAAATACCTAACAGCATCTAGTGAACCACAGAACACAGCTTTATTTAAAATTATACGTTTAGGTTTATACTGAGCCTTATGGAGGCGGGAATCTTTGACAGATCTTTTTATTTTTCCCCACAAGCTGGCTTCTGTCACGTTCACGAAAAAAGGGGAAAACTGGAGTTTCACACTTCTTCTCAAATTATATCTTAAAGCTAACCTTCTGTGTCTTTGCTAACTCTGTGGTGTCTTACGTTTTCTCTCTAAGAACTGATGGATATCCAGGGGCGGACTTACCGTTAGGCAAAGGTGGCGATTTCCTTGGGCTCCCCAACACATTGGGGCCCCCGAGCAGAGCACTTAAGTGTCTAAAATAAATTTTAAGCCAATCATTCTTTAATTCTGTCATTAAAACAGATCATGTGAAAGTGTTTTGTCCCCCCCCTATTCCTCTGCAGCAATGGAATATTCCAGTCTACAGCAAGTCAAGCGACTTTAGCTAGGTCCAAATTCACGGAAATGTACTATTTCCAAAAGTGAAATTTTCCAGAATTCTCAAAAAAAAAAAAAAAGAAGAGTGGATCTACACTTAATATATTTGGGAATATAGACCACAATGCATTGCATTTGAACACTTTTTGCCAAATAATATATATATATATATATATATATATATATATATATATATACATACACATATATACTTTTGTGTATTTTGTTAATAAACCATTAACATTTTCAGCATTAGGACAGAGTGGGTTCATAAATAGTTGATAAATATTTGTAAAATGTGTGACGTAATGTTTGCAGTTTAACCCTTTAACACCTGAGGCGTTGCAGGTGATGCTTAAACACAAAATCTTTAACGCACTGAAACTTTATAATCGTTAACACGATCAACGTATTTCCAGTAGATTCTGAAGGAGCGTGTTACGCCGCTTTCTCCTTCAGAATCTACTGGAATTACGTTGATCGTGTTAACGCTTGAAAAGTTACAGTAAATCAAAGAGTATAAACATTGGAGCTCCAGTGTTAAAGGGTAAAAAATGTCATTTTTTTAATACACTTTTTGGTAGTTAGGGAGTAGGGTGGGAATCTGTATGTAGCCTTGCAAGTTAGCAAGCTGTCAGTTTTGCCAGGTTTGAACCCATTTTTTATTTTTTTTTAAATTTTAGGAATAAAATAAATAGATTTACACAACTGCTGCAGAGGGCCCCATGTTGTTGTTCGCCTAGGGCCCCAAAACTGCTAACTCCGCCACTGCTGATATCTAACAAATACTTGACCTTTCTTGCTTCATTTTTTCCCTCTTCTCTTTAAGTAAAAATGTCTTACATTCTGCTGTCATGTTTGCTTTTTGCTGACCCAACAATATCACAAAATTTGCTGGTAAAAGAACGGAAAATAAAAGAATCTTTTTAGGGTCAGTGTAAGACCTTATCCCGAATTTACACTGGTCTGTCTGCGGTGCAGCTCTGTTGCATTGCATGGGGAGTTCGTCTCAAAGATGGGCGGGGCTTATATACTGTCACTCAGATCATGATGTCTGGGACTTCTTAATACAGTGTTTCATCCTGTAGGGGGCAGCATACAGCCGACTTTTGACTATAATTTCAGGAATAAAACAAGTTTATTTTAATTTGTAAAAAAAAATGGCAATGACCAACAGATGGCACTTTTAAAACCCCATTTATAGAGGTGAACAGACAAAAAAAAGGTTGATTTGGTGTTTGGTTACCCTTTAATTGTCATCATGTCAACATTTTATGTAGAAGCCATGAATTAACTTGTTTGTATTAAGGTTAATGAATATTGTTGCTTTTTTGATTAAAGAATTGTTTGCGGTCAGTCATATTGAGCAGATAATCACCTGGTGGGTCACATTTTTGGTGATTTTTAACTCACCTTTTGGATTTTGGCACCTTTAAGTTAGAGGGGAGAGGGTAAACTGGGTTGCTACATTTTTTTGTTGACCAGTATTTTGGCACTTTTTGTGCCTTTTTCCTTTTGCTTACAATAAGACAAGAGTCATCCTAAGTAGATTAAATTACCTTATTTTTTAATAAATAAAAGGTTCTAAGAATAACCTAATCTAATTAAAGTCCCTTTTGTTAAGGGTGTCATAAAATAACCGGGCCCAGCGTCAGTCTCTCAGCAACTTGGATTTTTGTGTTACAGTCGCTAAATTTTAAATCGATACAAGTTCATGAAATATTGCGATTTATCACCACTCAATTAAACCCTACACCCCTAGTGTTAACATGTGTTATCGGGTGGGCACTTCACCTAAAATATAAAATAAAGTTTTATTTTGAAAATAAAACGGAAGTGTTTATTTCGACAACTGGACCTGTTTCCGGTTCCTCGGCTTTGTACTTTAAAATTGAAGTGTAAAGTGCGAAGAACCGGCCTTCAGATGCAGACGTGATGCGTGCGACGTGAACATTCTGATTGATTATTAAACATTCTATTTTTTTGTGTTAACACAATGGAGACACACCACAAACGAACCAGTGGAAATCAGCCTTTAGATATAACTCTGAATAAAGAACATATTCTGGAGAAGCTTTTATTTTGGCATAGAAAGTTCTTATTTAGTGATATTTTATTATTTGAAATTAGTTTTAATGTTCAAAAATAGACTGTAGGGACAAATGTATGTAGAAATGTCTTCATTAATCATTTAAACTTAAATCATCACAAAATATAAAGATTACTTCCAATGGTGGAAACAATGTTTTTAATCTGGATAAATCAAGCACATTCACATGGATGTCATTTTCAGGGCATCAGATTATGTGGGGTGAAAGTTTAAAAAATTATATTTATATTCATTTATAATAAGAATAATCTGTGTAAGTTCTTGTTATTTGTTGATTTTTACATTTCAAACAGAGCAGATGGTGAAGTGCTCTAAAGTTTAGGATTTAGAGTTATTGCAGCACAGATGCAAGAAGATGAGATGATGGAAAATGTTTTCTGTTGACCCTGTTTAATAAAGCTGTATTCAAATTCTGTCAGGAAACGCTGTTCCAAACCTGTAGGCATCACAGCTCCACAAAGAGTTGCTTTGTGTAGCCTTTAGTTCCTTTAGAAACAATTGTTGAAATGGAAAACATCGCTCACATTTCCATGTGCTCACATTTCATACCTTTTTTCTCTCTCTCTTCATGTTTTATTTTTTTTATCTCTTAACTGCATGTGATGATCATGGACTCTGCCTCTTAAATTCTAACTTCCCCCTTTGTCACTCTTCTCTCTCAGGATAGAGGCTCCCATAGCAGCACCAGCGTAGTCATCTGAAACATTTCTCTCCCTCACTTCTCCTGAAATATTTCCACAACCATGAAAGTAAAGACAAGGAAGTTGGAAACTTAACCTTTTAAGTAAGCTTAAGCCGCTGTGATGAAAACAGTCGGGGAAGTTGCACTCATGCATTCTGCTCTTCACTGCACTGCTACAAGTTATTGCAACAACATTGCCTGTTTTTTAATTAATTGTTTATAACATTAACGCTTAAAAATTGCTCTTGTTCTAAAAAATATCACTTTTAAATGGAAAAGTTCAAACTGTTAAAACTGAAAGGATTGAACTTGTAATGAGGAACAATTGTTTGTTTGTTTGTTTTTTACTTTTATTTTTGTGTAAATCTGTCATGTTAACTTTTTATATTGAATATCTGTAGTGACGTATAAAGGCAGCAACATTCAGAGATGGTACTCCTGTTTGTCCTGGAAATCAGTTGTGTACATTTGATGTTAAGTAAACTCCTAATTCTCTTGTGATTGTCAGCAACATTTTCATTGTGTAACAAAAAAACATTGTTGTTAAATGTTTGCATTAAAGTCTTTTTAGATGTGGTAAGTGCAAAATTGTCTTTTTTTTTCTAATATATTAAAATCTTTGTAGAAAATCCTTTTTTAAGGATGGCCAAACTTACTGTAAAGTATTATTTTCTTCTATAATTTCCATTTTTGCTTCTTTTCAACAAAAAAAATGTTAAAAGAAAATGTTTACATATGATTTTTGTTTTTAAATTAATACATTCCGTGACTGTCCAGCAGAGGGAGCCCTTGTGCCTTGCTAAACCTAATTGAACGAATATTTTCACATTCTCTGCTTTTCTCATCCATTACTATAAATACTATGAATGCAATTCTTTAAATTTTATTTTACGTAATATATTACGGATCTGTGCACCCCGACTAAAATAAGAGACTAGTAACCCGTTTGCAATTAAGCCTTACATGTGACTTACTTGGCTTTAAAGAAAACTTAGTGACTGAAAATCAGCGCGTGACTTTCTTCATAGTGACACATTGTAGGAGTAAGTTGTTGTGAGTGAAGGTCTGGTGTTGTTGGAGCCCGTATTTATAGTTCAGAGTCAGGAGTTGGAGCGCTGGAGGCTCGGCCCTCCCGGATGTGACGCTGCTCTCTGATTGGCTGCTGATGAGCTGTGAAGGGGCGGGCTGACCTGACCGCGGAAGTGATTTCTGCCCCCGATCCCGGATCAGCTGTCCCGGCGGCCCGCTCCAGTAAAACATTAACCAGTAAGAGCGGCGGGCATCAGCAAAGGTGCATCTTATGAGAATAGCATCCAGGTGTGCAGCAGCTTCCCGCAGTTTTAAGGTGAGCCCGCCTTTTTGACTGTCCGTTTTGCTAGTTAGCATTAGCAGCGAAAAACTGACGTCACAGGCAGCTAGCGGCGGCTAACAGATGGGGTTCAGTTTCACTCTTCTCTCAGTTTGAACCTGTAAACACTTTGGCGGGTATATTCTGCATCCTAAGATACAATTTATTTATTTTTTATGGGGGCGTGAAATCGGCGCCCGTTGTCCATGTGTATTAAAATGTCCCGGCTTGAAGCTAGCAGTTAAAGAGTCGGATTCTTACACTTTTTAAGCGGTTTGTTTATGTGGTAGGCGCGCTGAACTTGTCATTCCCTGCACCGCAGGTGTCACCTTATACCAGCTCACGTGTGTTGTGTTTTCTCATGGGGGGTCTGCAGGCAGCATGAACTCCCTCCAGAGAAGAGCCGCTCTTCTGCTGTGCAGACGCGGGGTGCGGATGCCCGCCGCCCCCGCGGCTCATCCCGCAGCAGACAGGGCCGCCCCGCACTGCCCGCAGGCTGTGCGGGTCTGCCACTACGGCACGAGCCACAAGGGCAGCATGTACACCAAGAAACGGGGGTATGACATCACCCGAAACCCCCACCTGAACAAGGTGAGTTAAGTCTTCCCCAGTTAAACAACAAAACGACATATCTGAGCTCTCACTATCTACTGAGGCGAATTTGATTAATAAAAACATGGTTAACTTGATAGTATGTATTTTTTAATTGAATAATCCAATCCACCAAGATTATATAATAGCAGAATAAACTCCAGACAGAATATTTGGCCTTTATTATTATTATTATTTTTGATGGATGTTGTCATCATACTCAGTTTTCCAGTATTGCTGCTTTATAAATACAAGTTTAATGCAAATGTTTATAGAATTTGACATTAAAATAAGACAAATAAACAGCCCTTTCCATATATACAATGAATTTCCAAGAATCAATATAACTTTCAAGTAATCAAACAAGAAACAAAAGATCCCAGCCTTAAAGACCCACTCTGAACTTTTATACAGATGATCTATGGTTGTATTTACTTTTTTTTTGTTATTGTTAAGGTGACCCAAGTGCATTCTATTAATATCTGTCTGGAGGTCGTTCACCTGTGCCTGCCTCAACATTTTCCACCTAAAGTCTCACTCCAATAATCTTTTTATTTATTTTAAAATCATTACTAGTGTTTTTTAGTTATGATTCTAATGTTTTTAGCCACAATTTATAAAAAACAAAAAAACTGTCATTTTCTAGGACATAGTTTTTGAAGACCAGGACAGAAACCCCTTTCACCTTCCCGTCACCCCCAACTGAGAGCTCTCTGTTTACACTCTCTCCCACTAGCTTACAGCCCCTCAAACCCCCAATCTGCAATTTTTTCCCTCTTGTTCCGATTAACAATGAAATACACAGTTTTATCTAAATTTTCTTTATATAACTGTCCTCCATCATCAGAAAAATGCCACAAGAAAAAGTGAAAAACGCCAAAAACATTATTTTCTTCAAAGTGGGTCTTTAAAACAAAACATAATCAATTATGATACAAGTAAAGTGCAACTTGGAATACAAAAATTAATTGCCTCTCTTTCAGCTGGAATAGCTTGTGAAATGCAAACAGATTTTAATTATTATTTTTCTATTTATTTCATAAGCATTAATTCATCTTCCATTTTCTCTCAAAAAAGTATTATTTTTTAGACCTCATTGTGACTCTCCAGAACAATGACAATCATTGAATGCAGACGAGTTCAGATCTGTAGTCAATTAGCTCCATGTCGGTCACATCCGGTTAACATTTTTCCACCAATCAGAGCAACTTGCACCACATGACCTATCCCATTCTCCAGTTTCCATCAAACTTCACATTTACAAATTAACTGATTTTGTTTGATTGTTATCTGCACAAATGCGTATGGGTCCCTCTGGGCTCTGGGGCTCCACCTCCATTAATCCTGGTCATAACAGGATAATGTTCGACCCCCCAAGACCCTTTTCTGGGTAAAGAGCTTTCACGAGTATCTTTGATAATGAGGATCTGTTTCACAGCATTGAGGTTTTTGCTACTCCTCTTTGGTACACATTAATGTAGCCATTATGCCAAAGGTTAAAAGGATCAAACTCCATTTTTAACAGTCCAAAACACAATTTGTTTATAAGGAAAAAAGTCACAATCAACGGTTTTATCCTTTGTTTGACTCAATAATCATTAAAATAAAACTGCAAAAAAAGCTGATAAAAAGCATGTTTCCTACTGGTGCAGGTCTCTAAGGAGGCTCCGCCCTTTTTTCCATGGTAGATGATTCCAGTTCATTAAAATAGTTTCCGAGCGTGAACATTAACACTCAGCTTCCTCTGTAGAATGTTTTTGAGTCTGGGCTGATGGAGGGCCTTGTTATGATTGAAAACGTTTTTATCATATTTTCAAAATATAAAATAATCCTAACCATGCTTTTTAGAGCAGTGACCCCTAAGGTAGACCATGATAGACAAACATAGTTTATATTTTTGGATTTTTTTTCCCCCAGAGAGTACAATAAAGTACATTAAAACTTGCATAAAGAAGCGGTGTGAGATTTTCTTTTGGTTTCTACCTAAACTGGCTCAATAAATGTTTTAATTTAAAAAAAAGAACATTGAATAGATTTTTGTTATTTCACCTCAACAACCTTTGTGGTGAAACATGGAAAGTTCATTTGAGTTTATTGTTTTAACGTCAGTCCACATTTGGTTCCTTCCTCTGCTTGACTCAGCAAACAGTCAGGAAGTGGCGCTCCAGCTTCCTTAAGCTCCGTGTTTTTGCCGACCTGGCAACTCAATTGCAAACAATAATAATTATTTTTCCTTGAAACGTTTCCCCTCTCATCTGAGTTTTAAGTCCAGATGCTATGATTCAACTTCAAGACTGATAAAATAAGGTTTTATTTATCAGCTTATTTGATCATCCGGTTGGTCACTTCAGCATCTTCACTGTCTCCTTAGCTGATCTGTATTGTTGGTTTAGTTTGTAACTCAAGGAAGATTTTCCATCCACATCAGCATCTTTCATTCTGCACAGTGATAGGCTGAGCTGTGAAGGTTCTGTACAAACATCTCTCATCCAAATGTGGAAAAAACACCCAGTTTCACATTCCACACCGGTCTACGAGTCAACACATCGATTTAAAGTCAGAGGGAGTCTTCTTTCTGAAAGAATGGAGCTGAAGTGAGTCGAGACACTGAGAGGAGGAAAGTGGGGTTGAGCTGACAGGGGAGTGGGTTCAGGCCCCTTCTCCATTGGTCCGCAGAAATAGATCAAAGCTCTCGCTCAGACGTTAGCTCTGCTCCGGCAGCCTGCCAGTGCAGAAACAGAAAAGGGTTTCCAGCTGCATGCTGCTAAAAGTTTCTTCTCTTTTGTTTAACTGAATAAAATTTCCATAAACTTAAGCTTCCTATCAAATAGTTTATTTTCTCTGTTTGCAGGGCGTAAGCTAACCGCTTAGCATGATGACTAACACATGAGTCACTGTGGTTTGGACCTCCTGCTGTTTTTTCTAGATGGGATCTGGTTCTGGAATACTGTGGTCTTAGTGCTGTGGCTTTATACAAAGATGGACCACCCAGAACTTTACAAAAGTTTAGAAACAAGCAAGTCAAGTGAGCTGGAATAGTTGGGCTGTTTTAGAGCTGAGAATTCAATTACTCTCTAATTCAAGTAACGTTCAGTTTTCATGTTAACCTTGAAATAAACAATGAAGTCCATGAGAATCCACATGTAGTGCAGGTTTTTAGGTATCAAATGTAATCACAAAGAAGAAAAGTATTTTGGAACCAGACTAAGTATACATTTGAGCTGTTTTCCATTAAAATGAATTGAGACCACCTTCCTTGAACCATCTAGTATTTACCGGATCAACTGACCTGGCTCCATTAGTAAGGGACTCAGGAAGGAGTTTAGGAAGTACGAGGAGGTGTCACCTTTTGTCTAGTCCAGTACTTTATGACAAATTAAAAGCAAGTAAATCCATTGACTGTATATGAAAACTGGACTGAGTGACCCCTCCCGTTCCAAAATAGGAAGTACTTGCTGGCTCCAAGGCTTCTATAGAGAAATAAACAGCTATTACTCATTCATTTTATTTATCAGAATAACCATTTTTGCTCTGATACGTTTTTAACATCTTCTTGATGATGTTATTTTTCTCATATTTTTTTGTTTAAACGGACCAATCAGATGCCTCAATAAAAGTTCACTATATTACCAAAAGTATTGTCTCACCTGCCTTGATTGACATATGAAGTTAAGTTTCATTCTATTCTAATTTTTTTGGGGCCAGAAGTAGCGTGAGCTGCTCTCCACGTGTGACGTCACGCTCACTCAATCCAGTTCTAATATACAGTCAATAATAGGGGTGCTTTAAAGTGGAAATTTTCAAAATAAAATGCTATAAATAAAACACAAAACTCTTAAAGTCTAAACAACGGATATTTGCAATATAATAGTGATTATTGGTCACAAAAAGAGTTCATACTTACGACTTTTCTAATCCTATTCTAGTCATTTTGACTCAAATGTTCATATGCAGATTTTATTTTGTTAAATTTCAGATTAGATGCATGATTCCTTTATGTTGTAGATCAGAGTCTCAACACTTCAAACCCGTTCAGGAGAAAGTTATTGCTGGTTGTGTGACACTAATCTGGACAGTAATTTCCTTTATTGTTACATGAATGTGACTTAGTCAAATCTGAAATGTGTTAAGGTCATGGATTTTGTTTGATGTTTGAATGCCAGCTTTTAAGCACACATGCTAAAAATCAGGACTGAAAGTCTCCTTTGTTTGCACAGATTTGTTTACCCCGTGCACACTCTCAGCAGGAGTCACATTTCTACCCTGTGCTCTGCCCTGCAGGGAATGGCATTCACGCTGGAAGAGCGCCTACAACTGGGCATCCATGGCCTGCTGCCGCCCTGTTTCCTCTCCCAGGATGTGCAAGTGCTGCGCGTCATGAAGAGCTACGAGCCGCGCACCAACCCGCTGGACAAGTGAGGCTTGCAAACACAAATAACTTAACTCCAGTCACAGATGTGGGGTTTCCGGAGCCGCCCCACATGTTGACTTAAACCCTCTTGAGCTGACCTCATCTGCTGTCGCTGCGGCTTTGTTTCTTTTTTTAACCTCTAATCATCAAGTGGATTTAGTGCAGCGTTAAACACCCATAAAGCAGAGTTAAGACCTCAATGTTTTAAACACATTTACACAGCGATTTCTTTTTTTGTGTGTGTGCCCTGGAATGTTTGACACTGTCAGACAGAGATGCCTAAAGTTAAACAACTGAAAAATACTCAAGTAGGGGCAACTACTGGAGTAAACAAGAAGTAGGTGAAAAAGAAAAACTTAGATTAAAAACTAGTAATAAATGAAGCAAAAATGTAATTCTCTGTGCAGTTCAGGCTATTATCTTGATCACTGTTGGATCAAAAAAGGAGCAAAATCGGCTTTCTGCTCCTTCCAGTTTCTGACTTAAATGTGTTTTTTTATACAACTGGATCTTTAAAACCGTTAATATGCTCTTAAATAAAAACAGTTTTGTATTATAAATTTCTTTGAATTTAATGTAATTTAGGGAAGCTACACAGTCCGTGTTAATCTTGCTTTCTCTGACTTTAGGATATAATTTAATTTTACATATGCATATGCTTTAACGTTAAGATATAAACCTGCGTGTAACTGTTTCATAAACAAAATGACAAATAGTGGTCCAAGTACAGAACCATGTGGAACTCCATGCTTTGGAAAGAAACACACAGGAATCCTGTTGTCTTTTATGGGTCTGTCCTTCAGTGTTCAAGGCACAATCTTTGCTGTTATAATAATGGCTTCATCCCTCTGACATCTGGTGTCCCCCAAGGCTCTATTCTTGGCCCACTTATGTTTTTGTCACTGGGTTTATTAAGCAACTTCATGCCACCTTTATGCAGACAATCTAATGCTGAATTTAGAACCTTTTTTTTCTGGTTTAGTTAACGTCATTTGGTTTGATTTAGAGAGACAAACCTGTGAAAATACCAGTCAGGATTTTTTGTTTTACAAATCATTTTTACTTGTTTTTATATTTCTATTTATAATCCAGCACTCACTGTTGAAAAGTTTGTTTTAAAAAAGGACTAATTTACTGACAAAAATGATTGGCTTAACCCTGAACAGTGTTTCTTTAAATTAGAATATCGTGAGTTGTCCTATGGTAGCCCTTCACCACGCTCTCACATCATCCTCATCATCATCATCTCTTGAGTTTTTCACTCTTGTTGATGAGCATCTCACTGTGAATCGGTCCTTGGCTGTTTTCTGTCTCAGATATATTCTGCTGATGACGCTGCAGGACAGGAACGAGAAGCTCTTCTACCGCGTGCTGACCTCTGACATTGAGGAGTTCATGCCCATTGTGTACACTCCCACTGTGGGCCTGGCCTGCCAGCAGTACGGACTGGCCTTCAGGAGACCGCGGTGAGGCTCTTTTAATCCCAAATGTCTTTCAAAGCAGCGACTAATCTCAACACTGGGGAATAAAACAAGATTACATGCAGTACAGTCTGGATTATTGAGCAGGTCTTATTTGTTGTTTGATGTTTTAGAGCTTCTTTCAGCTATTTCCTTACTGTTCTGTTGACTAATCTACATTTTTAAAGAGGACTCTTCATCACCATCCACGATCGAGGACACATTGCCACCATGCTCAACTCCTGGCCCGTACAAGACATCAGGGTACGCTTCCATTTTGTTACAAGGCTGCATTTTTCTGCTAAGTGTGTCTGCTGATCTGAGTTTGTGTCCATCCAGGCCATCGTCGTGACGGACGGGGAGCGAATCCTCGGCCTAGGAGACCTGGGCAGCTATGGGATGGGGATTCCAGTTGGGAAGCTGGCGCTGTACACAGCCTGTGGCGGCGTGCAGCCCCAGCAGTGCCTCCCTGTTCTCCTGGATGTTGGTACTGACAACCAGGTGAGAGATACTGTTCAGAAAGAAGGCCATGATTTTTCTAAGCTTTGTATTGTTGTAAAAGCAGTGGATTTATCTGGTCCGCATGTGTGCAGGCGCTGCTGGATGATCCTCTGTACATTGGTCTGAAGCACAAGAGGATCAGAGGGAAGGAGTATGACGATCTGATCGACGAGTTCATGCAGGCTGTCACAGACAAGTGAGCAAAAGCTCTTTCTGGCAGATACGTTGACCCCATTGACTGTATCGGAGAACTGGACCGAGTGAGGGTGAAGTCCTCCATAGAAAATGGCTTACTTTCAGTTCTGACCAAAAGAGTCAATTCAGTCGCCATTTTTACATGATGCGAACGCCACCATGTTGGAACCAGAATGTAAACACTTATTTGTCCGAGTCCTTCTGTGTCATTGTTTCTATGGCAGCCTCTCTCCCCAATCACTGGAAACGGGCTCGAGAGAATCTGTTAAATGTTTCAAACACTCAACATGAGACCATAAACTTTTATTGACGTATCTGATTGGTCAGTTTGTATCTTGAACAACTAGTTATTGTTTATTTCTCAATAGAAGTCTGCTGGATTTTGGCTTCTTGGAGCCAGTCGGTACTTCCTGTTTGGAACACGGGGGGAGGAGTCACTCAGTCCAGTTCTCACATAAAGTCGATGGTTAAATCAGGTGTGTGTGTGTGTGTGTCTGATGACTGCTACTCTGCAGGTATGGGATGAATTGCCTTATCCAGTTTGAGGATTTTGCCAACAGCAACGCCTTTCGCATACTTAACAAGTACAGGAATCGCTACTGTACCTTCAATGACGACATCCAAGGTAATGCATAACTCATAAGAAAGATTATAATATTGGAAAAGAAATCTTCAAACGGTTCATTGATACACAGAAAAATAAAGTTTTTAATTATTTAGATGAAAATGTAACTCAGATGTCATTTTTGTAGTCCAGATTGTGCATAAATCTATCTCTTCAACACTTTTTTTGAATAAAGGTAGCGCACTAGTACTGTCACAAACGATTATTTTAAGAGTCGACTAATCACCGATTGTTTTTTCCTTATTAGTCGACTAATCGGGTCAGGCAGAAAGTGGATTTAAAGCACGCATCTGTACCATCATTAGCTTTAAACTAACTGAAAACTAGATATATAGCATTACTTATGATAATCCTAGAGTGAGTTTGGCTGCTGAAGATCTTCAGCTATCCTGCTGATAGCTGAAGATGCTGAAATTGATAGGCAGCTAAAATATTAGTTAAATGCTAAATTAGCCTAAAAATTTAAAAAAGCCTAAGTTAGCTAAAACCGCTAGTATACAACTGAAATATTGGCTAAACTCTAAATTAGCCTAAAAATATGAAAAAAAAAGTATATAAATTAGCCAAAATAGCTAGCATGTTGCTGAAATATTAGCGAAATTCCTACACAGCCTAAAACAAAAACTTAAATGAGCCAAAACAGCTAGCATGTAACTGAAACATTAGCTAAGGTCCAAAATAGCCTAAAAAAAAAAAAAATCCCAAATTAGCCCAAATAGATAGCATGTAGCGGAAATATTAGCTTAATTCCAAAATAGCCTATAAAAAAACCTTAATAAATGCTAAAATAGTCCAAAAAGCTAGCATAATGCCATTATAACTTGCATCTTTACTACACTCTGACTCAATATGATATAATGACTAATCGACTATTAAATTAGATGTCAACTGTTGATTAGTCGTCGTTTATTCAACTAATCGTGGCAGCTCTATTGCACACGCTGGTCAACTTAACTTATTTTTGGAGTTTGAAGTTCAAATCTAGTAATAAAATGAAGTAAAAGACCACAATTGCAATAATTGATTCCCTACAATCAGTTTTTTTATTTAAACATGTAGCTGAGAGCAATCCTTTTGATCTTTTTTTAAGATAAGATACTAATCTTTATTTAATCAGGAAAACTCCCATTGAGGTTAACTTTTTTTTTTTTTTTTTTCATAGGGTGTCCTGGTTCAGACACTAAAAAGACAAATTTCCTGTCCATTCGTAAATTATTTCAGGTTGTGGGGTTAGAGTACTCAACTTACAAGCATGTGGGGGACAAATACAGAATAAATAAACAAATGCTGATTAATAAATCCACGAGTCTTAAGTCCTGGCCATCCCACACGGGTGTAAAATTCAGTCTTGGATTCTCCTCACATTCAAACCCTAAAAGAAACTCTTGGTTTCCTTTCTCCTGCAGGCACGGCGTCTGTAGCTGTGGCCGGGATCCTGGCTGCTCTAAAGATCACCAAGAACAAACTGTCGGAGCACACTTTTGTTTTCCAGGGAGCAGGCGAGGTGACCCAATTGATAAGTGGTTTTACAGATTATTTTACAGTTCAATCAAACTAACTTTTATTTCATCACCAGGCTGCTCTGGGTATTGCACATCTACTCATTATGGCAATGGCCAAAGAAGGAGTGAGTCGAGAGGAGGCTGCCAAAAGGATCTGGATGGTGGACTCTAGAGGGCTCATCGTAAAGGTACACCATCTTCTCCTGTCTCCTTAGTTTGAGTCCCACTTAAAGAGGAGCTCAAATGTGACCTACTCCTGCAGGGAAGAGGCCACCTGAATCACGAGAAGGCAGAGTTTGCTCATGATCACCCTCATCTGAAGACTCTGGAGGAGGCGGTGCAAACCATCAAGCCCTCTGCGATCATAGGTAAGACGAGGATTTGAGGAGCATTCCAGGAGAAAAAACACTTCAAATTTCAGATCTTTTAGCTTTAAATGCCACATTAAACTGTTTAATGTGTAAGTTTTGTCTTTGTTTATGGAGATTACAAACATTGACTCAAGGGAAACCCCAGGGCTCACGGCTGGGGACCCCCCCCCTTTTTTTTCTTTTTTTTGAGCAAATCATCTGCTTTTATATTTGTTGCTACTCTTTGACAGAAAAGGAAGATATCTAGTAACATTTTATTTATCTTTATTTAACCAGGTGTAAAAAACCCGTTGAGATCAAGAACTCTTTAGAAGGGTGACCTGACCAAGTCGTCAGCAGCACATGTTCCAAAATAAAGTTACAATATAAGATTATTTAATGAAAATTAAAAAAACTTAGGTGTAACAAAGTGACAAGGCAGAGTAATAAATCTAAACAGACATTTTAAAGGTACAAAAGTCGAGCAGCTTTACAATGCCGCTCTACATCTTTGTTTTGGTATTACCAGCAATTAAAGCTATAAAACTTGTAACAACATCAATTAAAATAAAAATAGGAATATTGACTTTTCTCAAGTTTTTACGAGAAATAAGGATAATAAATGCTTAATTAAGTCGCTAAAAACAGTTGAGATCTATGGGTTTGGATCATACAAAGACTTCTTTCTCCTTAAATAAAAGCACAGTTTTGTGAGTTTGGTTATAAAATGTTAAATGACATCCATAAGTAGAACATATATTCATAAATATTCTAAAGATTACAAGAAGATGGAATTTCTTATTCAGTGTGATTAATTTAGAAACTTCCCTTTTAAACCAGTGTATGTTGGTTATGAAAAACACTTCACTTTTTACTGAACACACAATAAGTGAACAAAGGTTCAACTTTCATTAATACATTATAAAAAGGTGCACAACAAACTATCGGAAAGCTGTGTTTTATATAAAAAAATAAACTTTCAGGAAAGTAGATTTAAACAATTATTCATTCTTTAAAGAAGGATTAATTTGATGTAATTTTTTTAAAAACACAGCTACTTATAACTGAGGAAGTCAGAAGAACAGAGGAAGTACTTTGAGGTCACCATGTTTACAACGTTCTGTAGAAACATTAGTTACGCAGAGAAAGTAAAAATATATTATGGGTGGATACGGGTCGTCTGTGGGCAAAAACCAGGCAAACCTGTACGGGACACACTGGTGACCAATAGTAAATTTAAAGATCAAAGTCAACCCAATGAAAATGTTCTTGCATATTTCTTCTATGCTGGGAGGGACAAGTTCTAGTGAAACCTAAGCAACATGTAAAGGTAAGAGCGAAGTAGTTGAGATGTAGGGGTGTCGTACGGATTTTTCCTTTTTTCAACCTCTCCCCATCCCTGCACACTACATATGGAGCCCTTTAGTGATACATGCTTGCAGTAATGAGAAAACTAGAGTAGTTTGAGCTGGCATCCCAAAAGCGTCCTACGAGCACTTGCGTATAGGGCTGCCACGATTAGTTAAATTCTATGGAGTCAAAGTGTAGTTGAGTTCAAAGTCATAATGGCATTCTGCTAGATTTTTGGACTATTTTGGCATCTATTACATTTTTGGGGGGCTATTTTGGAGTTTAGCTAATATTTCAGCTGCATGCTATTAAGGCTGCCACGATTAGTTGACTAATAGATGATTAATCGACTATTAAAATGATTGACGACTAATTTAATAGTCGATTCGTTGTTACTTTATATTATAAAGAGTCGGAGTGTAGTAAAGTTGAAAGTTATAATAGCATTGTGCTAGCTTTTTGGACTATTTTGACTAGCTATTTTAGCTAATTTAGGCTTTTTTGGCTATTTTGGAGTATAGCTAATATTTTCGCTACATGCTACCTGTATTGGCTAATTTAGGCTTTAAAAAAAAAAAGTTTTTTAGGCTGTTTTGGAATTTAGCTAATATTTCAGCACCGTTCTAGCTGTTTTGGCTAACTTGTTCTTTTTAGGCTATTTTGGAGTTTAGCTAATATTTCAGCTGCATACTAGCTGTTTTGGCTAACTTTCAGTTTTTTAGGCTAATTTGGCCTTTAACTCATATTTTAGCAGGCTATCAGCTTCAATGTTTTCAGCCGTCAGCTTCAGCATCTTGAGATATGAGCACCAGAATCTTCAGCGACCAAATTCAGCTTACAGCATTCACACTAGCATTATCATAGGTAATGCTATATATCTAGTTTTTAGTTAGTTTAAAGCTAATGATGGTTAAGATGTGTGCTTTAAATCTAGTTTACCCATGACCTGATTAGTCGACTAATTGGAAAAAATAATCGATGATTAGTTGACTATTAAAATAACCGTTTGTGGCAGCACTACATGCTATCAATTTTGCTAATTTAGGCTTATTTTTTTTTGTTTTTTGGGGGGCTTTTTTTGATTTATTTTAGCTACATGCTAGCTGTTTTGGCTAACCTCAGCTTTTTTTTATCAGGCTAATTTGGCATTGAACTAATATTTATGCTGGCTATCAGATTTAGCATTTTTAGCTATCAAGCTTACAGCATTCAAACTAGCCTTTTTGCAGATAAAAATCTGAAAAAATTATCGGTGATTTATCGACTACTAGAATAATCGTTTGTGGCAGTACTACTTGCCTATCACCCTGTGTGTGTGTTCAACAAAGAACCAGTACTCATGCCTTACTAATGAGTAGAACATGGCATAAGGACACCGTACAACAGCATCACCTGTACGTCATAGGATCGTGTGATTTCTATTATCCTTACGGTTACTCCACGGTACACTTACCACATGCACGACAATGGTACGTCCCACTTTCATGATGTCCCTTAATGTGGCCGGAAGAGTCTCAAGGGAACATCTGCACCACTTTCGATGTCAGACATGGATGTGGGTTCTTCCAAACAGAATATGAGTGGAACCAACTAAGTACTGACCAGAGTACCAGTTCATTCATTCAGGATTTGATTACCTCTGGATAATGCAGTCCTCGCTGATCACTCAGCACAAATGATCTAGGACGCATTAACCTAATGTACCCTAAAGGACTCGGTCAGTCATTTATTAAGCTCCACTGGGTACGTGTGACTGCTGGAGGAGTGGGATAATCTGTTTTCCTGCAGAAGAATAATCTGTCTTTGTGTCTGGTTCCTCACAGGAAAAGCCACTTCTACATTTGTATTTGTACCTTCTTTACCGTCCTGCTTTGCTTTTTCTGTCACTTTATTCTAGTTACTTTTCCAATCCTCCTGGAGAATCCGATAGTCAACTGAATGTGAAATGTAATTCAGTCTAAGTGAAAGCTGTTTTAAAAACGTCATTAATATATTCCTAAAACACTTTAATTCAAATTATTCTGATGTAAATGTTTCATCCTTAGATATTCCAGCATTTTTCTACATTTTACAGATCTATAGTTGTAAGAATTAAAGGTCTAAAACAGGAGTGTCAAACTCAATAGAACAAGGGGACAAAATCCAAAACACCAAACAGGATAAACATTTATTCGAAGCACTAAAATCTAATTTTTAAAACCATAACTTTTTAACGTAAGTATGAACTAGATATATAGCATTACCTGTGATAATGCTGGTGTGAATGCTGTAAGCTGAATTTGGCCGCTAAAGATGCTGACATTGATAGCTGACAACACTGAAGCTGATAGCTGAAAACGCTGAAGCTGATAGCCATATTAGCTAAATGCCAACATTGGCAGAATAGTTAAACTTCAAAATAACCTAAAAACATGGGGAAAAAGCCTAAATTAGCCAAAACAGTTAGCATGTAGCTGAAATGTTAGTTAAACTCAAAAATAGCAAAAAAAAAAATCTTGGAAAATGCCAAAATAGTCCAAAAAGCTAGCAGAATGTCAATTTTTAAAACAGTATTTTTTTTAGCATAATTAGGAATAATAAAAAGGCAGGAATATTATTCCAGAATAAATCAACTTGCACCTTAAATGACTTTGAATATTTTTCTCTCCGTAAATTTATATTTTGTCCAAATTATACAAGTTAAAAATAAGCACAAGATAACATCGGGCTTTTAAAAACAATAAAATAAAATGATCTGGAGGGCCGGATTATAATTACCAGGAGGGCCGGATCTGGCCCCCCGGCCTTGACTTTGACACAAGTGCGCTAAAATGTGGGAACGTTCACTAAAAGTGTGTAATGCTGCTCTCTGTTTGTCAGTGTCATTTATTCTGTTTAGTCTCAACATCTTCATTTCCAAACAAAACTAAATCAAGGCTAGTTCAGAGGGTTTTTTTAGGATTTAAATCTACATCTCTAAAGCTGTGAGAGAACTGAGGCTGGAGTCTGTCCTCAGGAGTGGCTGCAGTCGGAGGAGCGTTCACGGAGAAGATCATCACAGACATGGCAGCTTTCAACCAGCGACCGATCATCTTCGCACTCAGCAATCCCACCAGCAAGGCAGAGTGCACGGCAGAGCAGTGCTACCAGCTCACAGAGGTACACCACAACCTCCACTCACTGATTCTGATTCCAACAGGTCGGGTGTGGAATTACATAATGTACGCATCAGTAGAAGAAATCAGCAAGTTTTAGAATAGTTCTGCTCATTTTTATTACCAGTTTGGCAAGTGAAAAACAATGGTGTCTGCAAAATAAAACTTGAGCGGACTTAAAAATAGCTGAAAACATATTTTTTCTCATTTTCATAGATCAACCTTTACTAACAAATTTATCTCGTTACATTGTGTGGAAATCTTTTTTTAAGTGCAAAATTAATTTAAAAAGAATATAACTCGCAAGTTAAGCTAAATATGAAGTCACTCTTAGAATAACCAATATCTTGAATAATTAGAAATTAGAATTAAAGCAACGTTGTTACCAGCCTGAATGCTGGTTTATACCTTCACGAGATTCGGAATCGCTGGCGTCGCATCTACAATCTGGCGGTCTCGTTCAGACTAATGTTGGCTGGATTTGATTGCGATTCTCTGCTATAACTGCGATGAACTTCTGACTGTTTATACCAGGGGTGGCCAACCCTGGTCCTCAAGAGCCTCAACCCTGCCTGTTTTCCAGCTCTCCCTGGACTGATTGATGCTGACAATTGAAATCAGGTGTGTTCAGTCAATCAGGATGTGGAATCATTTACGTCAACTAATCAGCAGGAAGCTGGTCAGGGAGAACTAGAAAACAGGCAGGGTTGAGGCTCCTGAGGACCAGGGTTGGCCACCCCTGGTTTATACTTTCCAAGCAACGCAATCGTGTTCTGCATTTATTTGTAACATGATCAGACGCGAATGACGCGACTTGCCCGCCATTGCACTCCGGGCGTAACATTTCAGTCGCGGGTGACGTCACCAGGAAGTGCAACGTTCTGATGCGACTGAAGCGATTCTGCTCTGATGGCTGTGTGACCACTGTGACGCGAGCAATTACGAAGCACGTGGAAGTATAAACCAGCCTTTAGCGCCCTCACTGCTACACGCCCTCCCCCTCTGCCACCCTGGTCACGTAAAAAAACACTTTTTTTCCATAATGGCAGCCTTCCTGTTGGTTTATCTCCATAGCAACAATTTAAGTCTTTGGTCATTTGAAGGTGACAAAAAGGTTTTTTTAATTTTTTTGAGGATTGACAAAAGTAAATTTTTATGTTTCCTTAGCAACGGAAGTTTGTTGTTAACCATACCTAAATTTCTAATTGTTGTATGTCATATTGTGTTGTTCAGTAGCCATGGTTTTGTATATTAAATATATATTTAAGTAAAAAATATCAGAGCTATCAAGAAACACTGCTTTTGCAAGCTTACCACGCTGACGTTCAAAATCTACAACTACAAATTCCAACATTTTCTCCCAAGTAGCTTCCCAATGATGCTCAATAAACTAGGTTTTTAAAAATCAAAATTCCATTGTGGAATTTAAGTTTATAGCTTTTGCTTACTTGCATCTAAATGTCAGTTCTTTCCTAAGGTCAGTTTCCGCTCAAACGCGCTGTACAAAAGGAGAATTTTATCAGTAAATAGTTATATTATTATAAAAAAAAAAAAAAAAACTAACTGCAAATTTTCTCTTGAAATTTAAGTGTTCTGTCAGTCCGGATCAGTAGCCTAAAGAGTCGTGAGGAAGACTGAACAAAAAACAACACAGAAGATCATTGCTGTTCAGGGTTCTGAATCCAAACACGTGAAAGCAAAGTTGAAACAGAAGGAAAGAGAAACGTTTGATGGAGATCCCAGTCTCTCCTTTGAGGGTCATTCCAGTTTTCACGTCTTCCTGTGATGCATTTAATTTACTTCATGTGGACACAGACAGATCTTGAACCTCCTCTGTTCTTCTTCTTTTTTTTATTAGGGGCGGGGCATCTTCGCCAGTGGGAGTCCGTTCAGCAAGGTGACGCTGGCCGATGGGCGGAGCTTCTACCCCGGACAGGGAAACAACGCCTATGTATTCCCCGGAGTGGCTCTGGGCGTCATAGCCTGCGGAGTTCGCCACATTTCTGACGATATCTTCCTCACCACCGCAGAGGTGTGATGGGATTCTATGAGTTCTGACTGTCTTAGAGAGAACTTCATGTCATTGGGTTACCCCTGTGTTCTGTTCAGAGCTCACGAGGACATCTAATGGCTGTTTCAGTGATCTTTCTGTTCTTTTTTTAAGGGAATGCTTTAAAGCAGGACTCATTAAAGGCTTTTTTGTTTTTTAGGCTATCGCCGACATGGTGACGGAGGAGCACCTGGCCGAGGGGAGGCTGTATCCTCCTCTCAGCACCATCAGAGAGGTGTCCTTCAAGATCGCAGTGAAGGTGAGTGTATTGGTTTAATATACTGGAAAACAAAAAAAAAATTCTAACTTCATCTTTCAGATCCATTTATTTATCAGCTTTTCCAGTGAGATACTCATGTCCACACAACTAGGGATATAAGCTGAACAAAAGTGGGACTTTCTTTAATTGATGTAAATATTATTGGAATAAACAATGACAGACGTCCTGTTTTGCCATGTTTGGTTGGATTTAATGAATATTTACTAAATTTTCTATGTAAACATTTGATAATTTCAGGGTTTTTTTATCCTGACCTTCCTTGAAATAAAAATGGTTGTTTGAGAGCTCAAAATGTTTTAAAACTCATAATTATATTATAATTTTGTTTAAAAAAAAAAGATTTATGATTTGTATGAACACATTATGATGCTTTTCATGCGTCTTGAGGTGTAAAATCTTCACTAAGATGTTTAGGTCCTCCCACCTGTTCCTGGAGTTTGCTCACTCTTCTGGTTTCTAAAAGCCCAATCCTCCTAAGAAAAAAATAATTTAACAACCATTCATTAAATCTCTGGCAAAATGTGCACCAATACCTGGAATCAGGTACTCACCCTAGCACCAACTTCACTTGTTTATCCATTATATAGAAAACATCTCTTTTTCAATTTTTTTTTGTTTTTTAAACCACTGAAAAATATATAAGATGCTTTATTAATGTAAAATTTACTCAAACATTCCATGTTTTTAGACTATCTAGATTCAAATGAGGGCCTGAAAATCCAACAAATAGCTGAAGATGCTGAAACTGATAGTTGAAATCGCTGAAGTTCATGTCTGAAATCGCTGCAGCTAAAATATTAGCTAAACTCAAAAATAGCATAAAAAAATAGGATGACATTGACATTTTTGAGGATTGTGGTGTTATACCTGATCATTTTTATAGCAGCTTAACAGCAGTGAGGCTCTTGTGACGGTATTTCATTCCCTTTGCTGCCCCTATTGGCGAAATTGTGCATTGCAGCCATTTTTTTCAACTAGAAACTTGCTTTTTTTTTTTCAACATCCTTGTATTTTTTCTCCTCATGACTGGAACGGATTCAACCATCTGGCTGTCCAGATGCGTTCTGCGGGCCATACGTTTGACACCCTGGTTTACATGCCCTCCCTTTAGTTTACAGCCTCACATCCACAACCTAACAATAGCAGTGTAACAAAAATGGCGAGCAATATTGGAACAAATTAAATTTATATCAAAGTGTATATTTTCATCTGCTCCTAATTCTCAATTATTTGACTGAATAAATAAACACAATTTTAAGTTTCATTTTCTTACTATATGTCCTTCATCATCAGAAAAATGCTAGAAGAACATGTTAAAAACACTATTTTGGGTTTTTGAACCAGAGAAGCTGAGGATCAAAACCCCGTTTTTTATTAAACAAGTAGAGAATCCTGCTTTCTAAATGTCTCCTCATCCCTTCTTCCTTTTCTCCTCTTCTACCAGATCGTCAACTATGCATACAAACACAACATCGCCTCGTTGTACCCTGAACCCAAAGACAAGGAGGCGTTCGTGCTGTCCCACATCTACAGTCCCGATTACGACTCCTTCACTCTGGACACGTACGGCTGGCCGCAGGAGGCCATGAAGGTTCAGGACGTCTGAAGTCTTTGTTGCCGCTCACTTCCTGTGACGCCCAAACTCATTCAAGTGAAGGTTTTTGTTTGTAATGAAAGTTAGCACTAAGCTCCTGAATTACAATATCATTTTATTTTCATGTGTTGCATTCAAGCTCCTCCTCTTAAGCTCTGTTTTTTTTTTTAAGTTTCCTATGGATTATTTACAAACGTACAGGAACTTTTCAGAACCAAATACACTCCTCCAGCAGCAGGTTCTCCTCGTGACTCCTGGTCTTTACACTCCTCCCTCCTTTCCTTTCTATCATGTGGTTCCAGCTTTGCTGTGAGAATCAAAAATAAAGGAAACTTTTGTTTCTCTAGGTCAGTGTTTCTCAATTATTTTCTCTCACGCCCCCCCATGAAGAACTTATTCTTTTGCGCGCCCCCTTCAACTTTCTGCTGCAAATGTCATCAGTATCATTAGTTAATTTGCTCAAGTTAAACAAATATCTCTTCAAAATATTGCACATTTATTATCATTAAATTGAATATTAAGTTTTGTCTCTTTCTCTCCTTTTCTTTTCATCCTTGTTAAACATTTTTCCATCGCAATTCTTGAGGTCTCTATGTGGATATCACGATATCACGATCACTGACAGTGTCCTCCAATCAACTGTTTAGTAACTAACAGTTGCCATCGCACCGCACCCCCCTGGGGGGAGCGCGCCCTACCATTTGAGAAACACTGCTCTAAAGAGATAAGAGTAACCGCCATCAGGAGGGTTTTACATTTGCCGTGTTTTAGTTTTCCGTACATGTTTGGGGTGTTTTTTGTTTGTTTTTTTAGTGTACAACTGCGACTGGTGCTTCTGTGAGCTTTAAGTTTTCAAAGGGATCATGTAACTTTTTAAATAAAACTCTGAACAGACTCTGAGGGGGGATTTTTCTCTTGCTTTACTTCCTGCATACTTAAAACTCAGTTCAAGTCTCAAACATTTCCACACACCACTCGTCTGGCCTCCTGGAGGAGCACTGAGCTGCAGCTATGCCATGCGGGGGACCTCATGGTAGTTTACCCCCCCCATCCATCCTCTAATGTCCAACAGAAACACTGAGTCTCATTGTTACCGTTTGGTCTGCTCCACCCTGGATTTGAACACCTAATCTCTTAGTCCAGGACACTCTCCCACTAGGCCACTGAGCTGGGACAGCTTAACGGGGGGGGGGATCCCTAAAGGGATTTTGTTTTTCATACCATAAATGTAGAATAGTATAAGGATTTGAGTTGAATGCGGCCCCTGAACTAAAATGAGTTTGACACCCCTGCCCCAAAGGAACAGTCTTCCTTCCTCTGTCTTGAGAGGACTGTGACTGGATATGTGGTCTGGAACCGACAGGAAGGATACTGAGTACTGAAAGACCAACGGAGATCATGTTTAACATGTTCTTGTGGCTTTTTTTCTCATAATGGAGGACAAACACACCATTATACCACCACCACCACCAGCAGCCTGAACCATTGATAAAAACCAGGATGGATCCATGCTTTTAATGTTGTTGATGCCAAATTCTGACCACTGAACATTTTCTCCTTTTCTTACCATTCTCTGTAAACCCCAGAGATGGTTGTGGGTGAAAATCTCAGATCAGCAGTTTCTGAAATACTCAAACCTACAACCATACCATGTTCAAAGTCGTCACTTCAACCGCCTTTCTTCTCCATTCTGATCCTCAGTGTGAACTGCAGCAGATGGTCTCGACCACGTCTACCTGACTAAGTGACCGTGTGATTGGCTGATTAGAGATTTGAGTTAACGAGCACTTGGACAGGTGTGTGTAACAAAGTGGCCAGTGAGTTTATTTGAAGAAAATTAAGCTTAAAATAGCATTTCTGAGTATTTCTTTATTCAAATCTTTGTGAATCCGGAGCAGATGAAAAAACGAAATATCTTATCTGTTGCGTAGAAAATACACCACAAGCTTCCCTTCCTGCTGATGAGACAACTAGATCCATGTTTATCTCTCCAATCTGACATTTGACTCAAAACTGTACAGCTGGATGGCTCCAATACTGATCCCCATGTTGGAGGTGTGTGGGGCTGTAAGCTAGCAGGAGAATGTAAACAGAGAGCTCTCAGCCACATGTCAACAGTTCCTTTGAGTATAGATCAGAAGATGATTGGAGTGGGACTTTAAGCTGATTTTCTGTCTATTATTGATGACTTCTGTGACAAATCTGCAGATTAAACTTCAAGACTCTCAATAATCAAATTTGAAGTATCGAAGAACATAAATGCAGCGGTGGAAGCTTCATAATATGGGCTGTTTGGCTTCCATCAAGTACAGGAAATCGTGTTTGAGGAAACAAAAAAGTAAGATTAATTTGAATGTTTTTGTAGTATCAGGACGTTTGAAAGTATTTGACCATAAGATGATAAAAAGCATTTAAGGTAAATATGTGAATCAGACCTATGATATCCAAGAGAGAAGAAATACAGTTTTGACCAGGAAAATCATTGAAATCACTTCAGAGAATCTTTGAGAAAGAATCAGAAACATCTTTAATTTCTTGGTAAAAACATTTCTTAGGACGGATCAGAAGGTCGGGCGGATGAGGCTGATCGCAAGTTCACAATGGCTGTCTTTGGCATTTGGAAAACTCCTGGAGCCACAGATGAGTCCAGTAGATTTAGGCAAAGCTCTGAGGGAAGATGCTGCTCAAAGTTTCAGTGGAACACTTCAGCGCTTCAGGGACCGAACAGAGAAACGCTGTTTAGAAGCTGTAGAACCAGCACCTTCAGTTCAGGGTAATAAAGGTTTTGACTTCATGGGCAAACGTACGACAGAAACACATCAATCATGTTCTTGACGATGGCTGGAGGCGGGTGGAGGGCGTGGGGGAGGTGGTGTGCTGCGGTCATCTGCCAGGCGTCCACCATCAGGACGTTCAGCCCTTTGAACATGGCCTTCAGGGTTACATCCAGCTGCAGGGAGAACCAGTCGCTGTTGTATAAGCTCACCTCCTGGTCCAGGAGCTGAAGGTTGGCCGAGCGGATCACCACCAGCGTCCCCGGCGCCCGGTCCATGAGTCTCACCACGGCTCGCCGGATGTGGCGAAGCCGCCGGATGTAGACCTCCACCGGAAAGGTGCTGAAGTGGGCCCAGATGCTGAGCACCACCACCGTGTTGGGACCTCCTGACAGGCCGTCCAGCTCGTTGGAGATGTAGCGCAGCTCACTGGACATGACCGTGGAGAAGCGGATGGGAGGTCCGTGGCAGCGGTACCTCACCAGGATGTTATGGGTGGTGTCCACCGCCATGAAGGGCCCCACGTTCTTGGGACTGCTCAGGTTGAACTCCTTCAGTTCTGGGTGAGACACGTCAGGTTAGGAAACACACACACCGGGCGTGTGACGCGTGTTCAAGAACAACATCTAAGCGGACTTAAAAACCTCTGTAGCTATGTGTGAATACAAGAGTTCTGAAATGTACCTGCATTACCTGTCTCTTAAATAAAATGAAAAAGCAATTCTCTGAACGTCTTTTTCATTTTCTTCTTCAACATGTGACATAATTAAAATGACAAGACTGCTTTTTCATTTTCGCACCACACAAAAAGTGTCTCATAATTCAGTTTGTCTTGTTTACAAAGTCTTTTCATTGGAAGTGGCCCCTGAACCGAGGGAGGTGTGAACGTAAAAAAATAAGCAGCTTGAAGGTTGAAAAAGACGACGCAGCACCACTCACCCGGAACGAAAGTGATGAGGTACTCGAACCACTGCCGCACCGTGGAGTCTCCATACATGTTGATCACCTTGTTTTTCAAACACTGCGTGGCAGAGAGCTGGTTGAACTCCCGCGCCGTGGGGCCGTTCAGGGGCCTCCACGACTCCTTATAATAATACCCAGAGGGTGAGAGCTGAAGCTGCTCCGGTTTCAGACTGCCCGCCTCCTCGTCTGCTCGGTCTACGGCACAG
Organism: Oryzias melastigma; assembly: GCF_002922805.2. Taxonomy (NCBI): domain Eukaryota; kingdom Metazoa; phylum Chordata; class Actinopteri; order Beloniformes; family Adrianichthyidae; genus Oryzias; species Oryzias melastigma. The sequence continues at coordinate 2,505,859 of NC_050532.1, read as the reverse complement.
AGAAGAGCAGCAATCGATGATCTCCACCTTCACTGGATGCTGACCCTCATGCTGAGGGAAGACGGTACCTTTCTGTGGCAGCACGTCGATTCTGTCGCTTCCTGAGGCACGAACTTGTACTTTGAGGTTTACTCCACTGGTGAGAAAGAAGAGGCCGCACAGAGACATCAACATGAAGACCAGACCTGACGCTCATTCCTGATCAATCAGTGCTGGCTTTTATAAACCTGAGCTGCTCTTGTTCTGCTGGACTGTAACGTGTACCACAGGTAGATGATGATGTGGAATTAGGTATTTGATAAAGTGTGTACTTTATTTATTACTATAACTGCTGCTTAAATCTACAGTTAGAGTATGTTTGACCTGCATAAATGAAATCTGCTTTGGGGTATCCTGCATACCATCAGGAGGAAAGGAGAGTTGAGAAAGGTTGAAGGGAATTTAGAATCAAACTCCTGCAGGAACTCTGACTGAAGGATCCCATGCCTGCAGAGATAAGTTATTGTTGACTATTTAAATCTAATCTCTTAGACTGGAAAGTGTGTGCAGACTTGCGGCAGATTCTGTGGCGTCAACAAACCCACACTGGTCTCCTCATGAGAAAACTTCCCCTGGCTTTGGTCTGCTTTCTTTGTCTGTGAGTCATTTGATCTTGAGTGTCTGTCAATACAGAGTCACAGTCCGATTCTTTTGTAACACATTTAAAAAATAAAAACATTTAATTAAAGAAATCCAAGATGTCCCAGATGTTTTTACTTTATTAACTGTTTTGATAATTTAACACTTAAAGCACTTCTGTAAAGTAGTAGTTAATTTGTCCAATTTGTATATTATATAAAAAATAGCTACTACTGACTACTAGAATGGATAAGTACTGACTAGCAAAAATGGTTAAATATTAACTAGTGGACAATAATATTTTTAAATAATTTAAAATTAACATTTTTACTAGTCAATAGTAGTAACAAGTAAAATAGTTATCAATTGACCAGTAAAATAGTTAACTACTAATGGGAAAAATAGTTAACTAATATCTAGTCAAATATAAACTATTGAATCATAAAAAGTTTGCTATTAACAAAAATATTTTCATAACTAACAATTGGAAAAAAATATTTAACAATTAAGAAAAAATAGTAAACATTTGACAAGTAAAAATATATGACTAATAACTAGTAAAGCTAACTACTGACTAGTTAATAAAGGTAACTTACTACTAGTAAAATAGTTAACTATTAACTAAGAAAATAGTTAACTAATAACTAGTAAAAATAGTTAACTATTGACTCATAAAATAGTCAACTGTTGATTAGTACAAATAGATAACTATGAACTAGTAAAGTTAACTATTAACTAGTTATTAAAGTTAACCTCAAACTAGTAAAAAGTAAACTTTTAACTAGCAACATAGTTAACAAAAGAAAAAAATTGTTATCTATTGACTCAAAATAGTTCACGATTAAGTTGTAAAAGTAGATAACTATTAACTAATAAATGTAACTATTGACTAGTTAATAAAGTTAACTTTTGACAGGTAAAAATAGTTAACTATTAACTAGCAAAATATTTAACAAATAAGTAGTAAACATGGTTAGCTATTGACTAGTAAACACAGATAACTATTAACTATTAACTGTAACTATTGACTAATAAAATTAATAACTAATAAAAAATAGTTAACTATTGACTAGTAAAATATTTAACAAATAAGTAGTAAACATGGTTAGCTATTGACTAGCAAACACAGATAACTACTAACTAGTAACGGTAACTATTGACTAGTAAAATAAATAACTAATAAAAATAAATAATAACTATTGACTAGTAAAACTAGGAGATAATTAGTCACGTGATAAAGTTTGGTGACTAGTTTTAGTATCGTCAGACTGTTGAACATTTTTGATCAAATGTGATTCAGATCTTTATTCAAAAATATTACAAATTCATAAAAATATCTTTTTTTTCAGAATTGCTGTAGCCTAAATATGATGATAAGTATTCAGGACGAGCTATAATATCAATGGATACATTTATCATCTCTGTAGACGGTCTCTTAGCAGCTGTCTCTGTCGAAACACTTTTATAAAATATCTATATAAAATGTTTTTCTTTACGTTAATTATCCTCGGCGTTTACCATATATCATCCAATAGTGTCCAGTCTCCAAGAAGCGCCGGGTCTAACAGGTTATTTCAGACCCCAGTCTCAAATAATGGCCAGACCCTCCAGCCTGGTCTGCAGACGCCGGGTCTCTGTGGTGTTTGTGTTACTCTAAGTGTTTTTGTGGAGTTTCTGTGTGTTTGTAGGAAACATGCAAAACCAAAACACAGTAGTGGGCACTGACGGGAGCTGAATCTGATGAATTTTGGAACAGTCTTTTTGCTGGATGTTGCATTAAGAAGGATGTTGGTATGAGTGTAAAGACCTCTGGAACAGCAGGGCTTCCTTGTTGGTGATGAGATGCTTCAGGTAGCCTCCTTTGAAGTGGTTGATTCTGGTGTCACAGCTGAGGATCTTAGGCTTGTAGCAGTACCACGGCTCGCCCGTGTACAGGTCCGTGTAGTTGCACAGCGGCTGCTGCTCGTCTGACGGCAGGCACATGTTGCATACAGTGGTTTCAGACAAGAACCCCAGGCGGAAAAGGCTCTTGAAGAACACGCGGTCGGGCCGTTCCTCCCTGAGCCGCTGCAGCACAGCGACGGCTTCGCTGGGATGCACCAGCGTTACCTCCACCAGCGCAGGCCCCACCCACAGCAGCGGAAACAAAGCTGAATAAAACCCGTTCCTGTGGTCTAGCACCACCCCCGACACGCCCGCTCCAAGCTCGGGAGAGTGCAGTCTAGCGAGGAGGAAATCCCCGCCGTAGTGCTTGGGATGGCCCTGAAAGTCTCGGATCTGGACCAGGACCTCCAGCTGGTCGCCCACGTGCCAATCTTGCCCATCTCTCGAGGGCAGGATGTTGAAGAAGCTGTGGACCGGGTCACTCGTCTGCCTAATGCTGGGGGGTGTAGCAGCAGGTGGAGGGCTGGGCCAGGCGATGGAGTCCAGCAGGAAGCGCTCCTCCAGCTCATCCTCAGGGGAGGCTTTCTGACTCAGGCGAGCACAGAAGGTGCTGTTGTGGTGAAGGGCGGGAAGGATGCCTGAGACGAAAGATGACTGGATCTTGTTCTGCAGCTGATACAGAGTCGAAAAGGTCTGGCAGTTCCAGGTCTGAAGAGTAAAGGATGGTCAGAATGGCACAGAAGGGGAAAGAGGGAATTCCACCTTAAACTTTTATTTAACTTTTGTTTATTTATTTAATATTCCCACGTCTGAATAAAAATTTAAAAAAAATATAAAAAAAAAAATCTAAATTCAAAACAATCATAGTTAATCTTCAACATTGTGAAAACAGAAAAAATTGACAATTTGTTATGTAGAAATATTGGGCAGACATAGGCTGGCCATGGAAGTGAAGGCAAGTTGCTCTGAGACAACAGTCCTACCAACAACTCAGAGGTGAATTTTAATGAACTACTACTGCTCTGCAGAAACTATGTCCTAGAAAACTACACAAGTTTTTTTAAATTTTCTCCAAAAACAGCATAATCATGATTAAAAGACCACTAGGAACATTTAAAATACATCCAAAGATGATTGGAGTAGGTCTTTAGCAATAATTTAGTTTTTTTAAGTTTAAACTATTTGTTTGGGTCTACTAACTGCATGGTCAAAAATGTCGTTTAGCTCGACTTAAGAAGAACAACTGATTGATAAAGTAATGAAACCAGAGAACCCAACCCCTCACTCGAGAGCCGCTCCTCTTACCTCTACATGGTTGATGTTGCGCAGCAGGAAGATGAAGCCAAAAAGTGCAAGTAAGAAGAAGACCAGGCCATATTTTGGTAGGATTCGGCACATGGTGGCCCACTTCTGTCTTCCATTGTGTGTTTCCCTTCTTCTGCAACAGATATCACATCACAGCCATGTTTAGTTCTGCAAAGATCTGGTCAGAAATAGAAAGAATGTTAAAATTAGTGATGATTTTTGAGGAACAACCCAAGAAGTGTCTGCATTCTATCATCATGTCCAGGGAGTTGAATCATTTTACTGAGTTTGAATTATTCTGTTCTATCTGTGCTGTAATTGCATGAATTTTTATTAACCCCTTAACTGCCTGCTCAACCAAATGATGGGGTCACATTTAGAAAACATGTTATTAAAATAGTTATTGTGTGTATTAATCCTCAAAGTACAGAGGCCCTGAAGGGACAATGAAAAACTTTTTTTTCCAAAAAATTGAAGTAAAAATATTATTTTTTCTGGTTACTAATTAGTGCACACCAGATAATAACTAGAAGAAAAATTGCTTTTTACTTCAATTTTTAGAAAAAGCAAATTTTTATGTGTGTTGTTATCTGGTGTGCACCAATTACTAACCAGAACATTTGTATTCCTAAATATTGAAGTAAAATAAAAAAAGTTGGATAGTAACTGGTGCACACCAGATAATAAGCTTTACAGAACCCCTGTGTACTTTCAGAAAGAATAAAAATTAAATTTCACATTTTTTCCTTTATCCTTGATGTCCCTTTAGGGCAGGTGTGTTAAACTCAATTCCAAAAGGGGCCAAAATTCAAAACACA
>NC_050532.1:2493132-2501086 GCF_002922805.2 Oryzias melastigma | reverse complement strand
TCTTCTGATCTATATTCAAAGTGTTTTTTTTTAGTTATAATTATACCATTTTTAGGCAAAATCAAAAAATCAGTGGTTTTCTTGGACATAGTTTCTGCAGAGTGGCAGGAGTTCATTAGAAATTCACCTTTGAATTGTGAGTGGAACTGTTGACTTGTGGCTGAGAGCTCTCTGTTTACATTCTCCTGCTAGCTTACAGCCCCACACACCTCCAACATGGGGATCAGTATTGGAGCCATCCAGCTGTACAGTTTTGAGTCAAATGTCAGATTGGAGAGATAAACATGGATCTAGTTGTCTCATCAGCAGGAAGGGAAGCTTGTGGTGTATTTTCTACGCAACAGATAAGATATTTCGTTTTTTTTCATCTGCTCCGGATTCACAAAGATTTGAATAAAGAAATACTCAGAAATGTTATTTTAAGCTTAATTCTCTTCAAATAAACTCACTGGCCACTTTGTTACACACACCTGTCCAAGTGCTCGTTAACTCAAATCTCTAATCAGCCAATCACACGGTCACTTAGTCAGGTAGACGTGGTCGAGACGATCTGCTGCAGTTCACACTGAGGATCAGAATGGAGAAGAAAGGCGGTTGAAGCGACAACTTTGAACATGGTATGGTTGTAGGTCTGAGTATTTCAGAAACTGCTGATCTGAGATTTTCACCCACAACCATCTCTGGGGTTTACAGAGAATGGTCAGAAAAGGAGAAAATGTTCAGTGATCAGAATTTGGCATCAACAACATTAAAAGCATGGATCCATCCTGGTTTTTATCAATGGTTCAGGCTGCTGGTGGTGGTGGTGGTGGTATAACGATGTGTTTGTCCTCCATTATGAGAAAAAAGCCACAAGAACATGTTAGAAACATGATCTCCATTGGTCTTTTAGGACTCGGTATCCTTCCTGTCGGTTCCAGACCACATATCCAGTCACAGTCCTCCTCTCAAGACAGAGGAAGACTGTTCCTTTGGGGCAGAGCTGTCAAACTCACTTTAGATCAGGGGCCGCATTCAACTCATCTGATCTTTTTTTTTCCAAAATCCTTAAGGATCCCCCTCCAGTTAAGCATTCACAGCTCAGTGGCCTAGTGGTAGAGTGTCCTGGACTAAGAGATTGGGTGTTCAAATCCAGGGTGGGGCAGACCAAACTGTAACAATGAGACTCAGTGTTTCTGTTGGATGGATGGATGGGGGGTAAACTACCATGAGGTCCCCCACATGGCATAGCTGCAGCTCAGTGCTCCTCCAGGAGGCCAGATGAGTGGTGTGTGGAAACGTTTGAGACTTGAACTGAGTTTTAATTATGCAGGAAGTAAAGCAAGAGAAAAATCCCCCCTCAGAGTCTGTTCAGAGTTTTATTTAAAAAGTTACATGATCCCTTTGAAACTTAAAGCTCACAGAAGCACCAGTCGCAGTTGTACACTAAAAAAACAAACAAAAAACACCCCAAACATGTACGGAAAACTCAAACACGGCAAATGTAAAACCCTCCTGATGGCGGTTACTCTTATCTCTTTAGAGCAGTGTTTCTCAAATGGTGGGGCGTGCCCCCTGGGGGGGCGTGGGGCAGCCCCAGGATCATGCAGTTTATGTTAGTTACTAAACAGTTGATGGAGGACCGTCAGTGACCATGATATCCACACAGAGAGAGGAGAAAATACTTAATTAAACCTTAAGAATTGCGATGGAAAAATGTTTAACAGATGAAAAGAAAAGGAGAGAAAGAGACAAATGTTAATATTTAATGATAATAAAGGTGCAATATTTTGAAGAGATATTTGTATAACTTGAGCAAATTAACTAATGATACCGATGATATTTGCAGCAGAAAGTTGTAGGGGGGTCACGAAAGAATAAGTTCTTCATAGGGAGAGAAAATAATTGAGAAACACTGACCTAGAGAAACAAAAGTTTCCTTTATTTTTGATTCTCACAGCAAAGCTGGAACCACATGATAGAAAGGAAAGGAGGGAGGAGTGTAAAGACCAGGAGTCACGAGGAGAACCTGCTGCTGGAGGAGTGTATTTGGTTCTGAAAAGTTCCTTTACGTTTGTAAATAATCCATAGGAAACTTTAAAAAAATCAGAGCTTAAGAGGAGGAGCTTGAATGCAACACATGAAAATAAAATGTATTGTAATTCAGGAGCTTAATGCTAACTTTCATTACCAACAAAAACCTTCACTTGAATGAGTTTGGGCATCACGGGAAGTGAGCGGCAACAAAGACTTCAGACGTCCTGAACCTTCATGGCGTCCTGCGGCCAGCCGTACGTGTCCAGAGTGAAGGAGTCGTAATCGGGACTGTAGATGTGGGACAGCACGAACGCCTCCTTGTCTTTGGGTTCAGGGTACAACGAGGCGATGTTGTGTTTGTATGCATAGTCGACGATCTGGTAGAAGAGGAGAAAAGGAAGAAGGGATGAGGAGACATTTAGAAAACAGGATTCTCTACTTGTTTAATAAAAAACGGGGTTTTGATCCTCAGCTTCTCTGGTTCAAAAACCCAAAATAGTGTTTTTAACGTGTTCTTCTAGCATTTTTCTGATGATGAAGGACATATAGTAAGAAAATGAAACTTAAAATTGTGTTTATTTATTCAGTCAAATAATTGAGAATTAGGAGCAGATGAAAATATACACTTTGATATAAATTTAATTTGTTCCAATATTGCTCGCCATTTTTGTTACACTGCTATTGTTAGGTTGTGGATGTGAGGGAATGTAAACTAAAGGGAGGGCATGTAAACCAGGGTGTCAAACGTATGGCCCGCAGACCGCATCTGGACAGCCAGATGGTTGAATCCGTTCCAGTCATGAGGAGAAAAAATACAAGGATGTTGAAAAAAAAAAAGCAAGTTTCTAGTTGAAAAAAATGGCTGCAATGCACAATTTCGCCAATAGGCGCAGCAAAGGGAATGAAATACCGTCACAAGAGCCTCACTGCTGTTAAGCCGCTATAAAAATGATCAGGTGCAACACCACAATCCTCAAAAATGTCAATGTCATCCTATTTTTTTATGCTATTTTTGAGTTTAGCTAATATTTTAGCTGCAGCGATTTCAGACATGAACTTCCGCGATTTCAACTATCAGTTTCAGCATCTTCAGCTATTTGTTGGATTTTCAGGCCCTCATTTGAATCTAGATTGTCTAAAAACATGGAATGTTTGAGTAAATTTTACATTAATAAAGCATCTTATATACTTTTCAGTGGTTTAAAAAACAAAAAAAATGGAAAAAGAGATGTTTTCTATATAATGGATAAACAAGTGAAGTTGGTGCTAGGGTGAGTACCTGATTCCAGGTATTGGTGCACATTTTTCCAGAGATTTAATGAATGGTTGTTAAATTATTTTTTTCTTAGGAGGATTGGGCTTTTAGATTGGGCTTTTAGATTGGGCTTTTAGAAACCAGAAGAGTGAGCAAACTCCAGGAACAGGTGGGAGGACCTAAACATCTTAGGGAAGATTTTACACCTCAAGACGCATGAAAAGCATCATAATGTGTTCATACAAATCATAAATTTTTTTTTTTTTTTTAACAAAAATATAATATAATGAGTTTTAAAACATTTTGAGCTCTCAAACAAGCCTTTTTATTTCAAGGAGGGTCAGGATAAAAAAACCCTGAAATTATCAAATGTTTACATAGAAAATTTAGTAAATATTCATTAAATCCAACCAAACATGGCAAAACAGGACATCTGTCATTGTTTCTTCCAATAATATTTACATCAATTAAAGAAAGTCCCACTTTTGTTCAGCTTATATCCCTAGTTGTGTGGACATGAGTATCTCACTGGAAAAGCTGATAAATAAATGGATCTGAAAGATGATTTTTGTGTTGTTTTTCAGTATATTAAACCACTTCACTCACCTTCACTGCGATCTTGAAGGACACCTCTCTGATGGTGCTGAGAGGAGGATACAGCCTCCCCTCAGCCAGGTGCTCCTCCGTCACCATGTCGGCGATAGCCTGAAAAACAAAAAATCATTTAATGAGTCCTGCTTTAAAACATTCCCTTAAAAAAAGAACAGAAAGATCACTGAAACAGCCATTAGATGTCCTCGTGAGTTCTGAAGAGAACACAGGGGTAACCCAATGACATGAAGTTCTCTCTAAAACTGTCAGAACTCAAAGAATCCCGTCACACCTCTGCGGTGGTGAGGAAGATGTCGTCAGATATGTGGCGGACTCCGCAGGCTATGACGCCCAGAGCCACTCCGGGGAATACATAGGCGTTGTTTCCCTGTCCGGGGTAGAAGCTCCGCCCATCAGCCAGCGTCACCTTGCTGAACGGACTCCCGCTGGCGAAGATGCCCCGCCCCTAATTAAAAAAATAACATAATAATAAGAGGTTCAAGATCTGTCCTGTGTCCACATGAAGTAAATCAAATGCATCACAGGAAGACGTGAAAACTGGAATGACCCTCAAAGGAGAGACTGGGATCTCCATCAAACCTTTATCTTTCCTTCTGTTTCAACTTTGCTTTCATGTGTTTGGATTCAGAACTCTGAACAGCAATGATCTTCTGTGTTGTTTTTTGTTCAGTCTTCCTCACGACTCTTTAGGCTACTGATCCGGACTGACAGAATATTTACATTTCAAGAGAATATTTGCAGTTTTTTTTAACTAATATAACTATTTACTGATAAAATTCTCCTTTTGTACTGCGCGTTTGAGTGGAAACTGACCTTAGGAAAGAGCTGACATTTAGATGCAAGAAAGCAAAAGCTATAAACTTAAATTCAACAATGGAATTTAGATTTTTTTTAAATCCTAGTTTATTGAGCATCATTGGGGAGAAAATGTTGGAATTTGAAGACGTATATTTTGAAAGTTGGCGTGGTAAGCTTGCAAAAGCAGTGTTTCCTGATAACTCTGATATTTTTTACTGGCATATATTTAATATACAAAACCCTGGCTACTGAACAACACGATATGACGACAATTAGAAATTTGGGTATGGTTAACAACAAACTTCCGTTGGTAAGAAAATATAAAAATTTACTTTGGTCATTCCTCAAAAAAAATTACATAAACCTGTTTGTCACCTTCAAATGACCAAAAACTAAAATGGTTGCTATGGAGATAAAAAGAAAGGGAAGCTGCCATTATGGAATAAAAGAGGTTTTTCTACTTGGAGCTGTGACCAGGGTGGCAGAGGGGGAGGGCGTGTAGCAGTGAGGGCGCTAAAGGCTGATTTATATTTCCACGTGATTCGTAATCGCTTCAGTCGCAGTGGTCACATGGCCATCAGAGCAGAATCGCTTCAGTCGCATCAGAATGTTGCACTTCCTGGTGACGTCACCCGCGACTGAAATGTTATGCCCGGAGTGCAATCGCGTCATTCGCGTCTGATCATGTTACTAATAAATGCAGAACACGATTGCGTTGCTTGGAAAGTATAAATATGAGTCAGAAGTTCATCGCAGTTATAGAAGAGTCGTAATCAAATCCAGCCAACATTAGTCTGAACGAGACCGCCAGATTGTAGATGCAACGCCAGCGATTACAAATCTCGTGAAGGTATAAACCAGCATTAAGGGGGGCGATGAGGCAGGTAACAACGTTGCTTTAATTCTAATTTCTAATTATTTAAGATATTGGTTATTCTGAGAGTGAAACAGCCGTCATGTGACTTCCTCTTTAGCTTAGCTTGTGAGTTATATTCCTTATAAATTAATTTTGGACTTAAAAAAGGATTTCCACACAATGTAGTGAGATAAATTTGTTAGTAAAAGTTGATCTATGAAAATGAGAAAAATATGTTTACAGCTATTTTTAAGTCCGCTCCAGTTTTATTTTGCAGCCACCATTATTTTTCACTTGCCAAACTTGTAATAAAAATGAGCAAAACTATTCTAAAACTTGCTGTTTTCTTCTACTGATGCGTACATTTTGTAATTCCACACCCGACCTGTTGGAATCAGAATCTGTGAGTGGAGGTTGTGGTGTACCTCTGTGAGCTGGTAGCACTGCTCCGCCGTGCACTCTGCCTTGCTGGTGGGATTGCTGAGTGCGAAGATGATCGGTCGCTGGTTGAAAGCTGCCATGTCTGTGATTATCTTCTCCGTGAACGCTCCTCCGACTGCAGCCACTCCTGCAGGACAGACTCCAGCCTCAGTTCTCTCACAGCATTAGAGATGAAGATTTAAATCATAAAAAACCCTCTGAACTAGCCTTGATTTAGTTTTGTTTGGAAATGAAGATGTTGAGACTAAACAGAATAAATGACACTGACAGAGAGCAGCTTTACACACTTTTAGTGAACGTTCCCACATTTTAGAGCACTTGTGTCAAAGTCAAGGCCCGGGGGCCGGATCCGGCCCTCCTGGTAATTATAATCCGGCCCTCCAGATCATTTTATTTTATTGTTATTAATGGCCCGATGTTATCTTGCGCTTTTTTCTAACTTGTATAATTCTGACAAAATATACATTTATGGAGAGAAAAATATTGAACGTTATTTAAGGTTTAAGATAATCTATTCTGGAATAATATTCCTGCATTTTTATTATTCATAGTTGTGTAAAAAAAATATGGTTTTAAAAATTGACATACTGCAAGCTTTTTAGACTATTTTGGCATTTACTAAGATTATTTTTGGCTATTTTTGAGTCTAACATTTCAGCTACATGCTAGCTGTTTTGGCTAATTTAGGCTTTTTTTCCCCCCATGTTTTTAGGCTATTTTGAAGTTCAACTATTCTGCCAAATTTTGCATTTAGTCAATATTTTAGCTGGCTATCAGCTTTAGCGTTTTCACCTATCAATTTCAGCATCTTCAGTGGCCAAATTCAGCTTACAGAATTCACACTAGCATCATCACAGGTAATGCTATACATCTAGTTCATTCTTACGTTAAAAAGTTATGGTTTTAAAGTTTTAAAATTTTCGTTTTAGTGCTTTCAATAAAAGTTTATCCTGTTTGGCCCGAGACCTAAGGTGTGTTTTGGATTTTGTCCCCTTGTGTGATTGAGTTTGACACTCCTGTTTTAGATCTTTAATTCTTACAACTTTATATCTGTAAAACGTAGAAAAATGCTGGAATGTCTAAGGATGAAACATTTACATCAGAATAATTTGAGTTAAAGTGTTTTAGGAATATATTAATGACGTTTTTAAAACAGCTTTCACTTAGACTGAATTACATTTCACATTCAGTTGACTATCGGATTCTCCAGGAGGATTGGAAAGGTAACTAGAATAAAGTGACAGAAAAAGCAAAGCAGGACGGTAAAGAAGGTACAAATACAAATGTAGAAGTGGCTTTTCCTGTGAGGAACCAGACACAAAGACAGATTATTCTTCTGCAGGAAAACAGATTATCCCACTCCTCCAGCAGTCACACGTACCCAGTGGAGCTTAATAAATGACTGACCGAGTCCTTTAGGGTACATTAGGTTAATGCGTCCTAGATCATTTGTGCTGAGTGATCAGCGAGGACTGCATTATCCAGAGGTAATCAAATCCTGAATGAATGAACTGGTACTCTGGTCAGTACTTAGTTGGTTCCACTCGTATTCTGTTTGGAAGAACCCACATCCATGTCTGACATCGAAAGTGGTGCAGATGTTCCCTTGAGACTCTTCCGGCCACATTAAGGGACATCATGAAAGTGGGACGTACCATTGTCGTGCATGTGGCAAGCGTACCGTGGAGTAACTGTGAGGATAATAGAAATCACACGATCCTATGACGTACAGGTGATGCTGTTGTACGGTGTCCTTATGCCACGTTCTACTCATTAGTAAGGCATGAGTACTGGTTCTTTGTTGAAAGCACACACAGGGTGATAGGCAAGTAGTACTGCCACAAACGATTATTCTAGTAGTCGACAAATCACAGATAATTTTTTCAGATTTTTATCTGCAAAAAGGCTAGTTTGAATGCTGTAAGCTTGATAGCTAAAAATGCTAAAGCTGGTAGCCAGCATAAATATTAGTTCAA
>NC_050532.1:2464382-2491419 GCF_002922805.2 Oryzias melastigma | reverse complement strand
TAAGTGTTGTTTCTGTCAGGAAGATGGAGAGAGAATTGAACATGTTTTTGTGGATTGTTCTGTTGTGTTCTGGAAGGACAATTTTACCTAACAAGCATGTTTGGAAAAATGTTTATTTATCTAAACACATGATTTTATTTATGTTTGTGATTCAATGTTCCACTCCAGTGAAGCATATATAATTAACCTTATTATAATTTTGGCTAAATATCATATTCATAAGAAAAAATGATCAGAAAAAAAATCCCCTTTTAAATAATTTTAAGGAAACAGATTAAATTATATCTAGCTTCTATAGAAAAATTAAAAATATGTAATAGGAAATCAACAAAAACAACTGGATCATTAAAACGTTTTGGATTTGTTGCTTCTGGTTGAGTAGACCCCGTGCTTTTTCTATTTTTTCCCTTTTGTTGACTATGTATGTTTTATATTGATCATTCTGTTTTGTTTGTTTGTCTTTGAAATATCCTTGAGTATTGCACTACATTTTGTACTGACCCAGTGTTTGAATTTAAAAAGTAAATAAATAAATAAAAAGGTGCATTTCATATGGGGGACCTCATGGCTCGAGAAGTCCAGTATTTTTACAGTCAATGGGTGATAGGCGCGTGACGACGGGCGCGCGGCCGAGGCCGAAACCACAGCTATGAGGAGCTCGGACGAGAACCGCGTGGATGTATGAGAGGCNAAAAAAAAAAAAAAAAAAAGAAGAAGAAGAGCCTCACGGGGTGTGTTTGCGTGAGCGCTCACGTGACTGCTGGTCTCTGAAAAACCATCTGCAGCTTTGACCGTACGTCCCCGCGGATTCTGCTGCTCCACGGTGAGCGCGTGACGTTTCTAGGATGAGGACGACATATTCACGCGCTTCTCCCTTTTGACGTTTTAATAATTTGTAAGTGATTCATGAAAGCCAAGGGCTAGCAATTTTATTTGAACTAATATTTATTAACACTATAGGTAAATGACTTAAAATTAACATTTATATAGAAATCAAGTAAATGTTGATATTTGCAGATATTGAGCCACGTGGATAACAAAAAAGATCCTTTTTAATGTGCAGCTTATTAAAAGCCTAATTAACTCTTTTAATCTTTTAAGAGTTCTTTTAAGAGTTATCCTTTTTCCGGTTCCGGGTCACGAGCATACGTGTGTCTCCTGCTCTCCTCAACAACGAGGAGAGTTGAACATGGCACCGAAGAAAAATCTTGAAGCTGATTTAATATTTGACATTATGTCCTAAACTGGATATTGATAATTTATATAGAGAAAATGGTGTGGTCGAGTCGGGGTGGGATTATATAAGTTCGCTTCCTTACACTCCCTTTCAAGTGATCAACTTGTAACTCATTAAGTGATATGTAATGTATTATTACCTGATTGCTTGAAATAAACCATTTAATTCATTCATTCGTTCATAATGTAAATATAATGCAAAGCCATATTTGAATCCATTTACGCATTTCTGAGCATTCTTCTAAAAACCTGCTCACTGAGCACCAGCCCCTCCAAACCTACTAAAGACTGAGTCACCACATTCATACATCACAAAGTGAGAACAGCCCCTTCTAAGAAGAGCTCCGCCCCCAGGCTAACACACACACACGCACATTTCCTATCTACACAGAGCACTGCTGATTTTAAATTTAATACAATATTTTTATGTTCTGTTACTAATATTTAAATACCTCCATGCAGCTGGCATGTTAAAGGGTAACCAAACCCTAAATAAACTTTTTGGGGCTTTTGAACTCTAAAAATGGGGCTTTAAAGTGCTGCCTGTTGGTCATTGCTAATTTTTTGATAAATTAAAATAAATGTGTTTAATTATTGAAAATATAGCAAAAATAAAAAAAACGTCTGTGTACTGCCCCCTAATGGTTGAGTGGTATTACAGTGGTATTTTGTGATTGGTCAAACCATGTACATTTCAGAAGTCCCACGTCATGATCTGCCAACAAATTCTCCTTCCCAACTCATCACATATTGAGGCATGCAAAGAACCCTCCGCGTCAGAACTTGAAGTTTTGGGGGTACCCTTCTCGTCAGAATCGGAAGAGCTGGCTGAACCAATTAGATCAAGCCCCCCCGGCTCTGCTCCCGGGACAGCACGGCAGTGCACCCGGTACCGGAAGCAGTACCGGACGCGCAAAAGTCCCGGAACCAGCTTTCGCAGCGGGATGGGAACCTGACCCACCATGCCGAGTCATAATATGACTAGCTTGCTGATCTATTATATATTTCACAGCTTCCCATCCGGGTCTACTACCGGAACACAGAGCACGCCAGTACACCCGGTACCAGAGGGGATCCAGGATCCCGGAACCGGACGCCTGGACCATTGATTTAATTGGGTTCTGAATCTTTTGAGGCGTTGGCAGCTGTCAAATACTTTTTTTCCTCTCTCATCTCTGTCAGGGACTTCTGAAAAGCTAGAACCGGTCCGACTTCCGGTCCAGCTCATTCTCAACCATAGAAATAGCATTACTTTAATTTCTGCCTCATAAACAAGAAAATATGTTGTTTTATTTTTAGTGAAAGACGAGTGATGTTTCCTGACTAAATGAGGAAAGACAAAAAAAAGTGTTTTTTTTTACTTTTATTGTATAATAAAAAAATAATAGTAATTATTATTATTAACCTTATTATTATCATTATTATTTCAATAATAATATTAAATTAACCACAAGAACAAAATATAATAGATAAATAAATAATTAATCCACAAAACCAACACCCTCCACACACACACACATACATATATATGAAAATCAATCTTTCATAATGATTTTATTTTTATATATCTTTAATACAAGTATTTGCTTTTCATGTACTTGTTTTTCAAAAACATTTTGAATTATATGACTTTTTTATGGTTTTCTAATAAGTTTATTGTTTAAGTGTTATGTCTTAGTTATGTTTCTTTTGTTTGTGATTCACCTTTTTTCTCTTCCTCTGTGCAGGCTGACTGTGGCTCCTCCCAGCTGATCTCTATCCTCCCCTGATCTCTGTGGAGGAGTGCACAGCTGGCTGCACTTAGTTGATTGAGCTTGCTCCCTATTTAAGTTGAGGCCCTCCTGTGTTCAATGTTGGTTCGTTTTGTATGCTCTCCCTGTGGTTTTCCCCTCAGCTGTTTGCTATCTAGCTTTTGCACCTCTTCACCTGAGCTTGTTTTTTGTTATTAAATCATTAGATGTCCTTCCTTGAATCTAGGTCCTCGTCGACCAGATCATGACCTTAAGTCCTGAAGAATGGAGAGACAGAAGTGAAGCATAGTGTGGGAGGGGATGCCTGGGAACACTGTTCTGTTGTTAAAATGACTTCAGTCACGAAACCATCCAATGCTTCAATGACTGTGTGTGTGCGTGTGTGTGTGTGTGTGTGCTAATGGATTGTGGGGTCCAGACCATTGCTGCAGAGAAAATAAGATTTCCAGAACTGCATTTCACAATGAACTTGGCTAATTCAACCTCTTGGAACAGAGCCTGGGGAAACGTCCTAGGATGGACAGGAAATCACGTCTCAGTAGAAGCCATTGTTGAAATTAACATTCAAAGACGTACTCTAACCTGAAATGTTTTAAAACAAGAATAGTCATCTCCAGGCGTCGAAGGCCACATTCCTTGATATCCAACATACCCTGCTCTGGCATGTTCTAATTGGTTGGACACACCTGAAGCAGGTAATCAGTCATGAGTAGGGCTTGGATATGTGGAAGTCATGCAGACACAGCGGCCCTCAGGCTGTGAAGTAATATTAGGTGTGTTTGAGATCACCCAGCTCCTCGCCAGCATCGTCAGTGAGACCAGGCGACTACAGGCGGGGGCGGGGAAAGGTGCCTGAGAAGAAGATGAACTACAAGACTGTACGAGAACAGAGAGCTCCCTGCTAAAGGCTAACCGAAACTCAAGCCCACAAATCAAGACCACCAAGATTCAAACACAGACCCAAACCACTGCTGAGGCCAAGTGAGACCAGCACAACCCCCCCGACTCTGCCCCGAGGAGGTCTCGACTGTCTTAAAAACTTGACAGGTGCTGAACAAGATTTCTGGCCCCACCTGCCAGGTGAGCAGAGTGACGGGATGTGGAAAAGGGTTTATTCCAGCAGCAGAAGGATACAACAATCAGGAGCCACTAATAATAAATTAAATATGTGCCGCCTAGTCTGTTCTATTGTTTCAATGTATGTGTATCATTTTAATCTGTGTATTTCTAATGCTGCGAGGTCAAGCGTGACAATGTTCCCTCTAATTGTTTCCGTCTGAGCAATCACAGAAACTCACTGAGCACTTCTTCAACCACAATGAGCAACACAACGGGTTCACTCTGTAGACACATCTATATTTCAACTTTATGAAATCTTAGATCTGAACAACTAATGTAGCTTATTAAAATAATGAAACTCAACTAATTTTAATCCAATTGGTTTTAATATGTGATATACAACAATAACAATAAAAAGTTTAAAAGACAAAACTCAGGAAGTGGTTCGTACTCCTGCTGTGGAGAACACTCACAGCAGGAAATTCATTGAACTAAAATCATTAACTTAGAATGTTTATAGTAATGAAAACATTTAGAATGAGGACATATTTTTTTACTAAAGTGTTATGAAAAACGAAGAAAAGGTGAAATATTAAGGCTCAGGACCCCACCTTTTGACTGCAAAAAGTGACCTAAGACTACAAATGTTTTCTTCTACTACTGATTCATTCAATGGATGATACAGCGCCACCTACTATTTTATTAAACCAAGTGCACAAGTGATGCAAACCCTTAACAGAAAAATCTTTTTTTAATCAAAAATGAAAAACTTAATCTAACTTGTGAAATTCTTTCTTGATCATACAGCTGTCAAGAATCGTTAAAACTTGGAGTCTGTCAGTCTGTGAATCAATTGTTTATTTATTTATTTACTTATTTATCTATTATATTTTGTTCTTGTCATTCATTTTATAATATTATTGACATAATAATAATACTGTTAATAATAATAAATACTATTAATTTTTTAAACAAAAAAACCCCAATAATTTTTCTTTTTCCTCATTTAGTCAGAAACATCACTCGTTCTGTCTTTCACTAAAAATAAACAATTTATTTTTTAGTTTATGAGTGGTGTACTGGTGCGCTCCATGTCCCGGTAGTAGACCTGGATAGGAAGCTGTGAAATATGAGGTGGGTCAAGTTCCAATCCCGCGGCGCGGACGGTTTTGGGACTGTTGCGCGTCCGGTGCTAGGTGTTGTCCCGGGCTATCCCGGGAGCAGAGCCGGGGGGTGGCTGGTTTAATGTAATTGGTTCAGCCGGCTCTTCAGATTCTGATGAGAAGGGTACCCCAAAAACTTCAAGTTCTGACGCAGAGGGTTCTTTAACCATGCATATGTGACGAGCTGGGAATGAGAATGTGTTGGATCTGCAGCTGCGGTAATGATAACTCTCCTGCCCACAAGCTCCGCCCCTCAGACTAGATTATCAAACTTCGGCTGTGGGTGGAGTCAGCTTCCAACTTCCCTGTTTGGTTACCCTTTAAAGTTTGTTGCAGCCTTCTTAATCAAGGAGAATTACTAGCAAATTTTGGCACTAGCAAATTATAATTATCTCTTAATGTAATTATCAACCGATATTTAGAGTCAGAGTTCTACTTTTTTTAAACACATTCTCACTCCCAACTCGTCCACATATGAACATTTTGTTAAGGATCCCTCTGCGTCAAAAATTGCAGTTTTTGGTTTCCCAAACTTTTTGCTGTTCGCAAAATTAAGGGTCCACAACCTTCAGGATGGAGTACCAGATGCTGTGCCATCCACAGACTGGTCCTGAGGACACGGCCAGTACCAGTATCCTAACCCATTACCAGTACCCTAACCCAGCACCCGACGTTGTACCAGAAGTGGTACCAGACGCAGTACCTGATGTGAACCGGGGCTGAACACTGGGTTAGGGTACCAGTGCGCTCCTTGTCCCGGTATTGGGCCGGTTCCAGTTTGTGGTCCATGATTTAATGGGAACAGCCAGCACATCAAAAAAAGATGAGTTAGGGTCAGCCAAAACGCCAACTTTTTAACTCAGAGGGGTCCGTAACCCTTGTGCTATCCTGGACATATTTACATTAAAAGTGGGGTCATCTGGACACCACAAGATAACGCACTGAATGTTTTTTTCAAGGATTTTTTATCTTCACTGGTGTCCGTGGCAGACATAAAGTCCTGTCCACCTTTGTCATGGGAGGGATCACACATCAATGTAAGCGTAGGTCATCTTGATGAGAATGTGCTGCTTTTTCATAACCTACTTAAGTAAAAGTAAAATAAAAAATAAAATGCTGTTTTAAAAAAAAAAAAATATATATATATATATATATATATATATACAAACTTAGAAAAAAAATCACTCCCCTCAGAGTTGTCCTGGATCAAATATGCAGCTATTGATGAAATAAACACTTTAAGCAGCAGGCATTAAAGGGGTTTATTAGAGGGCTGAAAATGAGGATTTTAACATGGGAGTCTATGGGAATTTGCTCACTCTAAGCACCAGCCTCTCTGGTCAGTGCCGGTACTGCAACGGTTTATTACTTCCGGGTTGGCTTCACGTTCCGCCTGCCAGTGTTGGGGGTTGTATGACAACGTATCAGTCTTTATCAATGTTTGGATCTTTTTTGACAGTCAATAGTAAAAGCAAAAAGTAAAAGCTTCTCTCAGATGTTCATTTTTCAAAATAAAGTTACTTAAGTTGAGGTAAGTTATTACCACCTACTTCTGAATATAATGAACTGATAGATGGAGCTAGAGTTTTAGGTTTTGTCGTGATCATGAGTTATTTATAAGTACAAGATCTTCATACAATGGTTGTTCTGGATGTTAGAATGTGAATTGGATGTATTCAACATCTAATAACTAAACTCCTCAAACAATAACTATATTTATGATCAATTTAAACTACCGGTACAAGTCAGTTTAAGACTCACCCCATCTAGAGCAAATGCCAGAACTTGATAACCATATTTGTGCAAATCCAAACAGCAGGTGTTGGGCAGAAACATGTCCTCCGCGATCACACCGCTCCCTCCATTGTTTCTGTAGGTTCACAGCATCAGGGACTTAACTAAAAATAAAGCTTTGGTGCAAATTAAATCAGGAACTTCTACTCGCTTCCAGGAAGTCTGGGCCCAGAGCCAAGATACTCATGGACTTGTTTCTGTATCACAGTCTAATATTCACTGATATCCCAGAGATCTCGCCTCATTGAAATGAATCAAACGTACACAATCCCTGTTTTATTGATTGAAGCTTCAACCTGCATACGTTACAGAAGTTATTAATAACAATACACTTTATTGTATTTACAATGAAGAAAATGTGCGTACTTTTAAGGAAGTATAAAAGAGTTATATTCACTGGTTCAGACGTTCTGGCTCTGTTGGTCTTTGTCAGATGGGGGTTCCCCCACCACCACTGACTCGGGGCTCTCAGATGAAGCTGGGGGGGATTTTGTTTCCCTCTGTGTGGGGAGGTGGGTAGTGGGGGCTGCCGTGCCGGGTGACCCCGAACAGGAAGGAGGAGGCGTTTCTGTGTTCTGGCTCCTCTCCTCCTCCACCTCCTCCTCCTCCCTCTGCTGCACAGAGGACAGGTACTGCTCCAGCAGGCTGCAGTCTGTGCTGTCCACGCCGGCGCCTGCAGGGCTCAGCGCTCGCACCGTCTTCAGAGAGTCCGCCGTGCCGCTGCTCAGGAAGCTGTCCTCCTGCGCCGACTGCTGGTCGATGGTCGACTGGAAACCCGAGTCTGGGAAGGACACCCCTGTGCCGGGGGGGTTTGGGCTTTTGGAAGCAATGGGGGGAGCTGCACTGCAGAGTGCAGGAGATGCAATCTGAGGAGTGGCTGGTTTAACGGCTGCTAGCAGCTGCTCCACAGACTGCTGCCACTGCTGCACGGACTGGAGCTGCACAGAAGACAAGCATAGACACCACTGCAAAGTTAACCAACTGATTCTAGAAAAGGAAGATAGGTTTATTCAGGAAATCAATGTTAGTGGTTTTTAGTATTTTGCATTGTCAGAATAGATTAATAAAAAAAAAAATAGTTAGCATAATGGTTCTCTTTTGGGAAGTTTTCTCCTATTTTTTTTTTCTTTTTCAGCAAACACTGCCTCGATCAAAAGATGATCGGCGTGGTCTTTAAAGTCCCCCTATGGCAACTTTATATATATATATATATATATATATATATATATATATATATATATATATATATATATAAAACATTCCCATTTGTGTTTTCATTATAATTATGAAATTTTTAACCAAAATTCCACAACCTAAATATCTTAGAAAAGCCCTTTTCATGTTGATCTAAAGCCTCTGTTTCCAAAATCTTCTCTGAGGGGGCGTGGCTTTTGGCGCTAACCCTGACTGATTATGATAGTTCTGTGTCTCGCTAGCGTAAATCTTCTCTGCTGCTACATACAAACGTCAAGCAATATGGGTAATGTCCAGCAGTATTATTTTGAGCTCTGGCGAGGTAGCAAAGAGCATCGTGGAAAGAACTTTCATTGATTTACAATCCTTTCCAACTGCGGTCAAATGAGCCGCCGTTCACATTTCCGTGGTCACATCAAGAAGCTCCGTGGAGTCTGGTGGAGATTTTCCAGCGTTCTCAGTCCTGCTACCGTAAGTATTGGATGAAACTCACACCAAAAATCCAGTGATGCTGATTTGACCACAGAAATGTGAACGGCGGCTCATTTGACTGCAGTCAATGTGAAGATACCATCTTCTCTTCTCCAGAACCTGAACTAGACACTAGGAACAGATGAGGGTTTAGTGCATGTGCAGCAGAGCTGTTGATGGAAAGAAGATCATTCATTCAAACAGAGTCTGTCCAAGACAGTTTGATTGATTTAAAAGGAGAAATACTTGGAAATGTAAAAACTCAATGATTTCTTATTACATTTGTTCTCTTTCAGAAGGAAAATGCCACACAGACATGATAAAAACTTAAAAAACAGGATTTCATTGCAGGGGGACTTTAAAACGTTCCCCCCATTCATGAAAAACTGAGTGAAATTGGAAAAAATAAACAATGGTGTTTTTTTTTCTAAAATAATAAAAGTCTCATTAAAAGTTTTCATGTTACATTTTAACTCTTTCTTTTAGTGCAGATCACTTAAGAAAATCCAAATAAACAACTTTACTGACAAACTGAAGATTCTACTGCAGGACAGTTTGGACGTAGTGACGGTCACTTTCCTCCAAGTAGAGAAAAAATAGTGGAAACTAAATTCTTCAAGCTACGTGCAGACCACAAGTTCAAGCTTCCACTTGGAAAAAAAAAAGTCTACGTAAACGCGAGTATGTGTGGGTTTGAAAGCTCTCACATTCACCTGCAGCTTCACAAGTTTCTACAACCGTTTTTGGGCTCTTTGGAATACACATTGCCAATTCAACCAGGTCAAACTTTGACCAATCAGGGACTTGGATTTGATAGTGATGTATGCATGGCGTCCCTTTTAAATCGCGGAAGTGCCAACTGTTTGAAAATGGATCATGGAGGAGAAATTAATAACAACAATTTGTGATATCAAGTCTTTCATATAGAGCTGTGAAAGAAAACGGAGCAAGATTCACCAAATTTGCTTTGACATATTGCACCAAACGTCTTCTACCTGTAGGTGCTCGTCCAGCGTGAATACCATGAGCTACATGCGTGTTTAGTCTGTTCTTAGACGTGTCTCAAATGTCCAAAGCAATTAAGTTTCAAACAACAGATTTTCTTTAAGCCTAAAGACTGATACTCATGTCAGGGGATGAAGACTTCATTAAAAACATTTTACAGACCTACTGAGCAAACTGTAGTCTCTGAAACTCAAACTTTATTGTTCTAAAAAAGCAGGTTTAGGTTGAACTAAAATAAAAAAGGAAGTGCCGACCTCTTTCCACAGGAACTTGACGGCCTCCTCCTGCACCAGCCTCTGCAGCCTCTCGTCTTCAAGCTGCTTCTGCACACTGCAACAACACGGCATGCAAACAACTTTACCCCTAAAGAAACAAAGGTGAGTGACAGAGGGCCGATGAGTCCCTTACTTTTCTAATTTGTCTGTCAGGAAGATGATGTGATCTTGCATCCTGCGCAGGCGGATTTCCCCGCGCACCTCTTTAGCCGCGGGGTGACAACATCGAGTGTGTTGTCCTCGCCACCAGGACTGGATTCTAACAGCTGCTCTGTCTGCTTCTGTCACTGATGTTTTCCTCAAAAACAAACCCACTTCTCCTTTTATTTCGGCTCTTTCAATGGACGCCTCGGGACCGTCGAGCGGCACTCCAGCAGTGGTGGCGCCGGCCTCTTTCTCTACAGTTGTCTGCTCCGGTTTCTCTGTGGGAGAATGGCGTGTCCTGTGCGCCTTAGGCTGCGCCGGCCGTTTCAGAGCCAGAGAATCGGGCTCAAACGTCTCGGTCTCGTCTTCGGTGTCGGTGTGGGTTGTGTGCAGGTCTGTGTCTGATGTGAAGGGCAGAAATACGGACTCGGAGGACAGCATGCTGCTGTTGAGTTTGTCCTCGTCTGTCTGCACATCCTCCAAATAAACGTGTTCCTCTGCAAGCCTTTGGCTGTGAACCACCGGCAGCGAAGCATGAGCGGGATCGCAGCTCACCCAGGTGTTGAACTGCACCACCGGTTCTATGCAGGAAGAGGAAAAGTCAACCTCACATTTTCCTCCAAACAAACAGTAACTGGCTCACAGATCAGCAAAGCCCCTTACCCTTCTCAGAGACGGATGGAGGATTGGCTGGTCCTGGTGTGGGGCCTTCTTTCTCCTCTTGATCGCCCCCTAGTGGATGTGAAGGGCTATGCCTCTCCACGTCAAGCTGAGTAGGACGTGGAGGACTGAGGCAGCCCCCCCGGGTCTCCTCTAACAGCTGCCTTTGATGAAACCTGAGATCAGAGCAACCATCTTACAGACATTTTTATTCAGAATGTGATGATTTTAGGAGGAATGATGAGCAACATTAGAGATCCTCACCTCTGCTTGCTGAGGATCTTCTCTAGTTTGGCGTTTTCTGCCGTCTCCAGAGCTGGTGATGCCGTCAGAGGGCAAACGGTGGCCAAATACTGACTCAGCTGGACGTGCTGCCCTGGACGGAACGAACGGCCTTTACCCTGACTGTAGAGCCACTCTGCTTTCAGACTGAACCACAAATGTATATAAATATATATTAATGAATCAATTCACTCAAATGTTTTTTTTTATTTTATTTTATCTAGAGTGTACACACCCTTCCTTTTGGGTCACCACATAGCCATCCAGGACTTTTAGATTGAGACACCAGCTCATGATGTATGGCCGATAGTCAAAACTTGGCAGGGAAGGAGTCGCCATAACGCAGGGGTTGCTCATAATGGAGAGCTGCTCCAGCTCATGGAGTGATGCCAGGTACGACACCTAAGACACGAATCAGAAGAAACATAATGTTTTCTTAGTGGAAGGAAAACTTTATAAAAAAAAAAAAAAAAAAAAAAAATCATACCTCATTAAGGTCCCTGATCTCGTTTTCTGCCAGAGACAGAATGGAAAGGTGCGCCGGCAGGTGAGCGGGAACAGTGCGGAGTGTTGTAACGCTGTTTCCATGAAGCAGAAGGGTCTGCAGCACCAACGGGGACAGTCATCAACCGAACCCCTTCACATTTAATCAAAGCATGAGCATAGATCTGAAAGCTGACCTTTAATGCCACCAGTTTAGTCAGATCTCCAATGGTGGATATGCTGTTGTCAGACAAGTCCAGGTGTTGAAGAGACACGCAGCTGTTCAGCTGTTCAATCACCTGTTACACATGAGAAAGCTGTTAAATTCATTCAAACTTCTGGATTCAGTTTTACAACCTAAAAACAGTAAAAAGTGCAGAAAAACTAAAATAACTACCATCTGAAAATTGCCTTCAATATTTATTCAAATACTTCAATGAGAGTGTATTTATTTTTGCTGAGTTTGAAATAAATGACAACAATTTATTGGAGCTAACAGTTAATAATTTCTTTGTAAATGTGATTAGACAAAAAACAAATATAATTTAAACAAATAAATTGCTTTTTGTTGCTAACCAGCTTCAAGGAGAACTAAATTGGTTACCATATTTTCCAGAGTATAAGTTGCAGTTTTTTTTTTTAGTTTAGCCAGGGGTGCGACTTATACTCAGAAACAACTCATTTGTGTTATTTATTTATTAATTTATCTTTTTAAGCATCAAAAGGGTTATATATATTTATCATTTTCTGGGTAAGTTTTCTTGTCTTTTAGTGGTTGTTTCCACTAACAACCACTAGAGGGAGCTGCATCCGAAGTATTTGCTACTGACAGTGGCAGAAGAGTCGTCCAGAACAAACATGGAAGAGAATATGATTGTTCTCCTCTTAAACTTTGACATCTTTCTTATACAGATCAAAAGATTAGTATTCTTGTATTTCTTTATTTTTTTAGCTATACTGGGCTTGGCAGATTTGTTCTGAAACACTTTTCTCCAAAAAGTGTGACTTATACTCTAGTCTAGAGCGACTTATATATGGTTTTCTTCTTCTAGATTGTACACTTTTTGCTCTAGCGACTTATACTCCATAAAATACAGTACTCACTGTCTGATGGAAGCTGTGTTCAGATTTTACAGTTATTAGGGTCAGTGTTATGCTCTTAATCACTTTATGTTTAAAATCTAAATTACTAATAAACAAATGGAAACGACTGTTAGAGAAAGATGCTAAAGGCAGTGATTTCTGTTCAACATTGAGCTTCACAAATCCATGAAATTCATGTTTATTTCAATTCATGTATATTTTGACCACAGTCAAAACAAAGCGTCATTGGTTAAAAGTTAAAAACATTTAAAAAAAACAAAAGTAAAATTGTATAAAAATAAATGGCACCATAAAATAAGAATGCTGTGTCAAAAGTTTGGCTAAAAAAAAAGGTTTCAAGATTTTTATTATTTATTTATTTTTTTATGGATGTCTGCTGAATGGTCTGGTAACATGTTGAAAAGACTCAGAGCTTCCTCTTGGGCCTCGGTACCTCCAGGAGAAGCAGATCAGCTGATCTGACACACCAGGTTTGGGGTTTAGGGAGAGAAAAGCTCAAAAAGGTATATGGCGGTGCACGATTATTCATAGATTTAGAAAGAAATACAAGAATCTTAAATGAACTCTAACATTCACAGGCAAACAGTGAAGGCGAGTCAGAATGAAGGTGATGTGGTCCCTCTAACACTCTCCAGCCAGAACCGGAGCAGCGGCGTTCTGGACCAAGTGGAAATGCAAAAGGGACGACTGGGTAACTCCAAAATAGGGATGTAATATATTACACCTCAGCTGGGTGCAGTAAGTAATCCAGAAAGAAAAATCGGATTTAAAATGTTAACTCAAATAACTTATTTTTATTTAAAAAGAAAAAAAAATCTTTATTTGTTCATTTCATAGGTTAAGATTTGTCTTGTGTTGTAACTGAATCTGTGTTTTATTTATCTATTTCGATCTTCAATTAAACTGAAGATATTTTCAGTAATGAATAAAAAGAATGGTGGACAAAAACATAAATAAATAATAAAGATTGTGTGTAAACTGTGACTTCTTGTCCAGCAGTAAAGGTTTAATGAAAAATCCTAATTCCGGACCGTTTGCAGTCTCCTCACCTTTATGTTGTTTCCAGAAAGGTTCAGCCATTTCAGATGAGGTAAATCACGCAGTCCTTCAATGTAGCCGATGCTGTTGTTGGGCAGATTGAGGACCCTCAGCTGCATGAGCTGAGACACCCCCATCATCCTGACCAGACGGTTGTTGGCTACAGATAGCTGAATGAGTGACAACAAGCGGTTCCCATTAAAACTCACAGAGCAGGAATGTGCTTGTTCGTTTGTAATCTCTATAAAGCTACTCTTAAAAATTTGACCTGCTGAAGGCTGGGGCTTCGTTCCAGACTATCCAGCTTCATGATGTTATTGCGGTCCAAGATGAGAGTGTGGGTGTCTTCAGAACAGACGAAACTGGGATCCAGCTTGTGCATCCCCCGAGCTGTAAGATCCACCACAGGTCCTGAGGGTTTAAGAGTCAGAAGACAAATTATTTTGTAGAACCTTTTTGAACACTGAAGCATTTCACAATAGTTTACAGAAAATCAAAAGAGTTGGTATTAAACAAGTAAATAAAAATATGAAAAATGTATATTTAATGAAACACAAAGAAATCAGCATTTTAACTAAAGAATGTTGAAGAACAATCAGCTTCATCAAACTGTGTGCAGCTTCACCCTATTTGGTTTTGACTCAGTTCTAACACCTGATTGGTTCCTGTAGATCTCAGAGCTGTGCTGGGTTTGTGAACCACGAACAGATCTGACTTTATGCTTTCTCTTGTTGAAAGAAAAGACAGAACTGTTACATTCAGCCTGAAGGACGGTGGGACACCAAACAGCTTCTTTAAGTCTTATCTGAGTGTAAAATCTGAGTTACACTGTGTGTTATTATGGTTAAAAAGCAGATTTATTTGTGGCATTAATGAGCCACTCCAATGAAAGTTGTGTTTTTGGTGTTTCTAACATGTTCTTTTAGCCTTTTTCTCATGACGGAGGACATATATAAATAAAATTTTGCTTAAAATTGCATTTCTGAGTATTTCTCTTTTCAAATGATTGTGAATTAGGAGCAGACGAATAAAAAATGTGGTTTAAAAAATGTTGTAAATATGATGTAGAAGCTACAACAGCAGCTCCATTCTGATGCATCCACTTGCAGACAAATACACCCATGAACGTCTTTGTTTTCCTCGTCTGAGCTGGAATCTGGATCTAAACTGTACAGCTGGATAGCTAGGTTGGGGTTGTGATGGACTGTAAGCTAGTGGGAGAGAGTGTAAACAGGTGGTTAATGGGAAGTAGCGACGGGCTTACTCTGCTCCAACAGTCCCGCCACAAACTCGGAGGTGAATTTTTAATGCACTACTGTCACTCTGCAGAAACTATGTCCTAGAACATGACACAAGTTTATTGATTTTTTTTCTAAAAACTGCATAAATCATAAATAAAGTACGACTGGGAATACTTTTACAATAGATCAAAAGGTGATCGGAGTTGGTCTTTAATCTGAATAATTGCATTTAAAATTTTGATTGTACACTAGTGCTGTCACGTTTACATTCGACAGTAAAGGGATGCTGCACATCAAAGTCACGATGACAGAAAATGCCATGTTCAACTTGATTTTTTTTACATTTTCATTTAAGTTAATCTCCTGCAGCAGGAGATTCTTACTTTACAGGGTGTGTTTTATTTTGAAAGGAACACGTTTGTGCTGCTTTTAAAAGTAAAAGATGTCATGATTGAATGAATAGTAAAATATAACACAGGTTAAATTTATTTATTGCAAATACTTAAAATTAATTTTATTTTTAAATGAATAGTTTCATAGCCAAAAAAAAAACAAAAGTATATTTTCCTATAGTAGGGTGAAGTTGCAGCTCTGTAAGAAACTGGACCAAATGTCTCTTTAGCGGTAAAGGTCACAGACTCCTGGTTTATACAGTCTATGATACCGTGAATGGTTTATATCAAACACAGTCAGTGGTAAACACCGACACAAGCCTCAGTACGCATGGTTCACTTCATGTTGGATCAGGCTTTAACTAGAAACCTGCGTTTGCTAAGTCGTTGCTGCAGTGACTGATGCTGCTGCTGACCTCACAACATTTTTACGACAACAGTTCAAAGTAAGGAAGACAGCATAAAAAAGGAACTAGCTTAGTGAATGAATATATGTTCCATATGTCTGCTATGACGCTCAGACACTGACTGACAACAAGATTTTAACTAAAAATACAGTCAATCTGAGGAAAAGTCACGGGGCGTTTGCTGCTGCTAAAATGGTCTAAGAGCGCTAAACGGCCAAATTTAACACACGTACGATAAATTAAAAAATATATTCTAAACCGAATCGGTTCGTCTGACTATAAAACAACAAAGAAACTCACCCGCGTCCGTATCAAAGTGTAAATCTGATACACCCATCCTGCCGGGCTAGCCGTCACCGGGCGTTAGCTAACCCCAACTGTCTCTCACACAAGTGGCGCCTCGGGGCTGTCATAGGGAGAAAGGGTTTCTGGGAAATGTAGTTACCATTCTATGGCAGTTTTTTAGTTCCATCAGACTGATTTTTCCCCCCTGACTTTTAAATTCTGAATTTTTTAAACCTCTGAATTTTTTTCTGATTTTTTTAACTTCTGAATTTTTATTCTGATTTTTTTAACCTCCGAATTTTTATTCTGAATGTTTTAAACCTCTGACTATTTTTTCTGATTTTTTTAAACCTCTACATTTTTTTCTGAATTTTTATTCTGATTTTTTTTAACATCTAAATTTTTTTCTGAATTTTTATTCTGATTTTTTTAAACCTCTGTATATATATATATTTAATTTCTTTAACCTCTGAATTTTTATTCTGATTTTTTTTCAACCATTGCTTTTTAAACAGCAAAATTTTATGCTCCCAAAAATATTTTCTATCTTAAAAAATTCAGTGTTTTTAATTTCGAGACTTAAAATTTCGATGGGTCAGAAATTCGACATAAAAAATTCGGAGTGAAAAACTTTGCCCAAACGGTGTCACTAGAGCAAGTAGTCGATCCAGGAGCACATTGATATCCAGCCAGATCGGTCATGTGTTCGCACTGCTGTTTGAGAGAATGAGAGAAAGACTGGAGATTGATAATACAAGGGAATAAATTTAGAGTCTGCAGGATAATAAATCCATGTTGAACCTCCTCCACAACAAACCTATAGACGCCTGAGAGAAGCTTCTCCAAAACAGAGCAGAGAACATAAGAATCCAGATCCGCTCATCAAAGCCTTGGTCCTCCTCTACCACAGCCATTGACTCACTCGCTGCTTTTAGAACAGATAAAGAAGAAGATTCTGACCCGAACATGGAGATCTGAGACCTAATCTGATTATTATTAAAGTTAATAATTTTTCTCTGGAAAATGTCAATTTATTCTGAAGTATGTTTAAATCAAAGCACAAATATTTGGATTATTGTGAACAGGGAGGACCAAAGTTCATTTTGTGTTTCACGGTTCTATTCAAGTTAAATATTATATAAGGTAATGATGAAGTATTTTCCTAGAGCATGTGTCACAATAAAAAGAGAATCTGACAATGTGAATTTTATTTCATAATTAACACTGTTGGGTGCTGTCTATACAGTCTATGGTCGACATGGATGGGGTGGCTTCAACTGAGACACGGGGCTGGAATTTTCTGGGTGGTGATTGGGACATCTTGTAGGATGGTCTGCAGAGAGTTTCAGGATGCATCTGCACTGTAGACTGCATCGTCCATCTTCACGGTTTGCAGGGTTGGCTGTGGACGGATGCTGCATGACCAAAAATGATCCATAAATATTTAATCTTGAATTTTTTTTCAACCCTTGCTGTTTGTTTGTTTCTTTTTTTTATCCCAAAACTGTTCAATTCAGGTAAAATATATATATATTTTAAATCAGTGGCGGGCCGTGCATTTCACACCTAGACCTTCAGTAGTGCTCCTTCTGAATCAACCCAACCCTCATTAACTATTTTATGGCTATAAAACTTCTACTGCAGGTACAACTGAGACACACATAAAAAAGCATAAAAAATAACCTGATAAAATTGCAATAATATTTAGGTATATAGCAAAATTTTACTCACCAAAAATCCGGATTATTTGTACACAAAATCCATCCTTTCTATCCTCAAGAAGATTTCAATCACTCTGTCGTGCAGATTATCCGTGCGTTTTAGTTCCATCAAGAAGTCCTTTTCTATCGCCATGGAAGCTAATGCTGAAAGTCGAGCCTGCCCTGACGTATTTCTGGCATAAGTTTTAATTCGCTTCAGGGCTGAGAATGTCCGTTCAACAGAAGCAGTGGACACGGGGCTTGCTAGCTTCGGAGTTGCCCGACCCCTCTTAACAATGTCCAGCTTTTCTTGAAAAGTCCGTCTTGAAAACGGCTTTGACAGTAAGTCTGCAACCAAATCCATTTCTTCTCCTCCTTCAGCCATTGTGGATTGACAAACCAGCTATTAAATTCGATATATTTGCCTGTGCAGGTCGCTACAGATTCAGTTTATCAGGTCT
The DNA here is from genome assembly GCF_002922805.2 of Oryzias melastigma. Classification (NCBI taxonomy): domain Eukaryota; kingdom Metazoa; phylum Chordata; class Actinopteri; order Beloniformes; family Adrianichthyidae; genus Oryzias; species Oryzias melastigma. The sequence goes on along the minus strand of NC_050532.1, from coordinate 2,473,274 downwards.
TCCTAGTACACTCTCCGATTATCCAATCACAGCGCGTGAAAATCCTGACGTTTCCGTGGGCCTGCTAGCTGGCCTATCACGTGGTCTCCTCCAGATCTGATTGGTTGAAGCAACAGCTTGGTGGACCATTGTTTTATGCTACAGGGCCCGCAGAACTGATTCTGAAGGCCTTCAGGCAGATTTCTTTGACCCTAGCAACAAATGGTGCTGCAATGTGATTGGTTAATGCTTAAATAGGAAAATACACGTCTGGAAGCAGCGCAGCCAGGGAGACAGCAATGAAAGGACGAAGACAGAGCATTTGGAATTATAGAATACGTATTCACGGAAATAAATAATAATTAATATCAGTCTGTGATTCAGATATTTTTAGGCCAGCAGAGAAGGCCTTGCAGGCCCTGACGGCCCGCCACTGTTTTAAATAGACAGAGGCAATAAATGATAAAATAGCAATGTGGGGGGTGTTTGGTTTGATTTTGGTACTTTTAAAAGGTAATCAAATAGTGCAGTTGGAGGCTTAATCCATGGAGTGTATCCACGGAGCTGTGTGATGTACTTCCGGTTTCTAGATAGCCTAGCGGTTAAATCCCCGCTCTACCGATCAAGAGGTTGCTGGTTCGAATCCCACTGGGGGCTTATTTATTTGTTTCCTTTTTTTTTTTTATCCCAAAACTGTTCAATTCAGGTAAAATATATATATTTTTTAAATAGACAGGGGCAATAAATGACAAAATAGCAATGTGGGGAGTGTTTGTTCTGATTTTGGTACTTTTAAAAGGTAATCAAATTCGACTGGGGGCTTATTTGTTTGTTTCTTTTTTTTTATCCCAAAACTGTTCAATTCAGGTAAAAAAAATTTTTTTTAAATAGACAGGGGCAATAAATGACAAAATAGCCATGTGGGGGGTGTTTGGTTTGATTTTAGTACTTTTAAAGGGTGCCGTTGGAGGCTTAATCCATGGACTGTATCCACGGAGCTGTGTGATGGGCCTTTGGTTCCTAGATAGCCTAGCGGTTAAATCCCTGCTCTACCGATCAAGAGGTTGCCGGTTCGGATCCCACTGGGGGCTTATTTGTTTGTTTCCTTTTTTTATCCCAAAACTGTTCAATTGTTCAATAAATGACAAAATAGCAATGTGGGGGGTGTTTGTTTTGATATTTTTAAAGGGTAATCAAATGGTGCAGTTGGATGCTTAATCTATGGCCACACGTAGCTGTGACGTAGTTTCTCCACAGAACTTGCCTGAAGAGAACTTAAATTTTTGTGGTTTATTTCTATGGAAGTTTTTTAGCTCCATCAGACTCGGATTTTTTAACTTCTGAATTTGAAACCTCTCATATTTTAATCTTGATTTTTTTTCAACCCTTGCTTGTTTGTTTGTTTTTATCCCAAAACTTTTCAATTCAGGTATAAAAAGTTTTTTTTAAATAAACAGGGGCAATAAATGAAAAAATAGCAATGCCAAAGAGAATCTGACAATGTGAATTTTATTTCATAATTAACACTGTTGTCTATCAGTCATTGCCAAATTTTTGACAAATTAAAATAAACTTGTTTAATGGTTTAATGGTTGAAAACATAGTCAAACCCCGTCTGTGTGCTGTCCCCTATGGTTTTCCCAATTTCAAGGATTGTTCTGGTGTATCCTCTCGTGCTCCCCATATCCCAGGATGCATTGGAGTCGACCTTGAAGATTTTTCCACAGTGGTGGACTTAGAGGTCCCAGAGTCATAGAAAATGTGACTTTTAATGTAAGTAAAAACTGTAAACTGATAAGTTTGTGGTTTTGATGATTAACATAAAACATTTTAACATTATTTTGATCTGAAATGGAACAATCCTGCTTCAGTAATTCCCGGTTAGCTGGATTGAATTAGTTCAGTTTCTGATTGAACATACCTGATCCAGCCAGGTGAGCAGAAGAAGCTTAAACAAGGTTAGCTGTAAAACGAGCAGAACAGAGTTGGTGACCGCTGCAGTAGAGTTTAATGTCTTTGGTGTTTTAACGTGGAACATTTTGGAGAGGGATTAACCCTGTCATCTCTCCCTCTTCGTTTTATGTGTTTTTCCAGGATAATCCTGAAGAAAATGGCTCTGCTGGGAAAGATTTCCCCCTTATAGGCTAAAAAAACAGTGGGACAAGCTAAAAAATGACAAAGTATGCTGATGTGTGGTGAAGAATATGATACATGTTAAATATGCATGTTATAAAAAGGTTTGTATCTTCTTTTTTCTGATGTCTATTGTGATCCTTTGTGTTCAGGATTGTGAGTATCCAGCATCAGGAGAAGGTCAGTGGAAGTCCACTGCGGCTACTGTTGATTTGACCTCATGGATGAGGCATCAGGACAGAGACCTTCCACCAGTCCTCCTGATTTCTTCTATCTGGGAGTAAACTCCACAGATAAGTACAGCAGTGGGTGAAAGAGAGGAAGGAAGGAGTGAGCCATCAAGTGGAAGAAGAAAAAGAAACAGTAGCTGCGTTTCCATTACACATTTGTGCAAAACGTTATCGACATTCAAGGAATTTGGAAAAACACAGTTTCGAAATGACAGTGTTTCCATTAAGTCATCATTTTGGGATAAAGCACAAAGCAACTCACGCGATGAGTCATTAAGAACACGGCGATGGATGAGATCAAGTATTTTTTTATTTGATTCACTAACAAGGAGCATTGCAGTGACGTCACAGCTCTGTCTGGAGAGCGTGTGCCGCGCAGTCTATTGACAGTCCCAGGTGCATGTGAGAAACCTGTTCAGTGGTTTTGAAATAAATCATTTTAACATGTAAGCTGCTGGACCTTTTTTTCTGTTTAAAAACTCAACAAGATCCATTTAAGTTTCTGTTCCTGCACTCGCGCTTTTCCTCAAACGAGACTTCAGCGTCTTTAGGCTCCAAGCTGCAGAAGTGCTGCTGCAGATGAAGCCATGACAAAATCTTGGTGATTTTATTATGGAGGAGCTGCACGATTCCGTATGACACTCCACTTATAAAGAGCTGTGAAGCTGTTGGATCTCTCCTGCCGCCCGCTGTGCTGCGCTCAGGACAGACAAAGAGGCGCATTTATTTCGAAAAGTGTTTCCATTACAGTTTTGCGAAAAATGTTTGTTTCAAAACTCCCCAAATCCCACCTCCTCTAAGGGCAAAAACTTTATTTCGAAAAATGCCAGTTTGTTTGAAATTGTGGTGTTTACATTTGGAAAATTTATCGACATTCCAATTTGCGAAATTTCAGAGTTAATGGAAACGCGACGAGTGATGAGCTTCTAGACCTGATCAGAGAGGACACGAGGCAGAAGAGCAGAGCGCACGAGAGAGGAGGGAGACTTTTGACCAACTTTATAGTCTCCTGGAAAAAAATGCCAACAAATAACCACATTTGATTTCTGAGAATAAATGAAGTTTATATTTGATGTATTACAATGTTTGCTTTTTTAGTATAAATAAAGGTATAAGTCCAACACAGTAATCGTCATCCATTGTAACACTTTGATTTCTAACTATTTACAAAGATGGTCGACATGGATGAGATGCTTCAACTGAGACACGGGGCTGGAATTTTCTGGGTGGTGATTGGGACATCTTGTAGGATGGTCTGCAGAGTTTCAGGATGCATCTTCACTGTAGACTGCATCGTCCATCTTCACGGTTTGCAGGGTTGGCGGTGGACGGATGCTGCATGACCAAAAATGATCTATAAATACATAAATATGAGATAATGCATGCACCTTCCTAATTTTTTTTTAACAAAAACTTCACTTGATTCATTAATTACCTGTTAAAAGTAATCAAGGTGTGGTGGTACCTCCTGCAGGGCAGAAACCTCAGTTGGTTCTGCAAGAGAGCACCGCTGGTGGCCCCCAAAACAGCCTCTTCCTCCACATCATCACCTCCACATCTTTCTCTGGGGCCTCGGTGTCATCAGCACAGGGGCAAATATTTTGCAGGATGGCACAAGCTGTGACAACCTGCAATATATAAATTAAATATATAAATTTATAGAAATATATTTAAAAGAATATTAAATGCTGCTTAATATTTTTTTTTACAATCTTTTTAAGCTCAGAAAAAGGTAGGTACTTATACTCCGTTGCATTTACTGCTATAACTTGTGAAATACAACTTGAATAATCTACAAACCCACAAATTCAGTAAATGTATATTTTACAACCTGTAATGCAGTTGCTAAGTAAAAAAATGAAACTAGCAAAAGCTAACATATAAAAGAGTTTGAGGCTTTTTCCTTTCTTTTCTTTCTTTTTTTTTAAGAGCGTTTGTAAACTGTACCTGCATTTGGTTTTGTCTGAGCCGGAATAATAGCAAGTTCCTGCGACGGCGATGGATCTGCTCCAGCTCCTCGAAAAGTAAAAGTTAAATGAAATAAGTCAGAACATCTGGAGCTTGGCGCTTGACACGTTGAACTGACGGTGACTAAGTAAGAGGCAATTAGCCAGCAAAGCTACACTTATTTGTATTTTGTTGAATGAAATTGTAAAAAGATAAAAATTAAAAATAAAACAAGGCTAGACCGTACAGATTGAAAGCACTTAAAGGCCTCGTGCAGTGGCAAATTTTTTTTTTTTAATTTAGAAAGTTAAGGGAACTTGGAAAACAAATCTGATAAAAATATTCACTTAAAATGATCCATCGCGATTTTATTGATCATGTTATGGTCGTGCACAGCTTTAAATTTGGGCGATAGGTGGTAATGGGCGGGGGCTGCGCGTGACGTCACTTCAGGGATCCCAGAGTGTAAACAACAATGGCGGACGGTAGACCACGATTTAGCGGATATTTCTTTGGATGAAGGTGATGACCCTTCATCAAACACGGGAATTTTAACGACACAGGGTTCGGAGGGTGTACAGCCCTACCAGTTTGAACCGGAGGTTTCCTCATCTGAGGATACAGGGGCTTCGGATGACGATGGTGAAAGCTCATACAGCGATGGTGCCGAGAAGACGATCAAACTTGACTATTTAGAGGAATTAAAAGTCGTAACAAGGTTTCTGTAGGTGAATCTGCGGAAGGATCATTACCGGAAAAGGAAAGGCGAACCCACAGCGCCCCCCATGCCTGGCCTCGGAACCGGAACCCTGGCCGTCCGGCGCGCGCCCGCCAGGTGCCCGTACACCCCTCGCGTTCCTCCTCCGGAGGGCCAGGGAGGGCTCAAAGCCTCCCCCTGACCGGGGAGCGCCCCTCTCCTTTATTGAAATGGGAAATTCATGAAGGGAGACCCCCTTCTTCAGCACATTACTGCACCCAAATACCGCACTCCTATTCACCATTATCCCGTTCGAATCCCCAAATCCACGGCAGTCCAAATTCTATTATGTTAAGTAATTCCATGCCCAGAAAGTCATCACAACACTAGCGGATCTAGCTGTATGTTCCTGTACTGACGTCACACGACCTATGACCTACTTATCGGTGTCTGCCCAAAATCTGAGCGACCGCGCTATCTTTGAACGCTTGAAGAGAGTACACGGGGCCGTGGGTGACAAAATAATTATACGGGGGTTAATTTGTGACATAAATACCTATTTTTTATTGCAGTTTAAGAAAAATCACGATTTTCACCGCACGAGGCCTTTAACATACGAAGCACTTAACAGTTGGAGGCTTAATCTATGCACTGTATGAACGTAGCTGTAATGTACTTCTGGTTTCTAGATGGCCTAGTGGTTTAACCTCTGCTCTACCAATCAAGAGGTTGCTGGTTAGAATCCCACTGGGGGCTGATTTGTTTGTTTCTTTTTTTTATCGCAAAACTGTTCAATTCAGGTAAAAAAAATTTTTTTTAAATAAACAGGGGCAATAAATGACAAAATAGCAATGTGGGGGGTGTTTGTTTTGCGTAACTCATTTTTTACTCAAATAAGGGCTAGATTAAAAAACAATCTTTTCAACAAAATGATTTATTTTACATCTTCTTGTGGGTTCTGTGAAAGTGGAAAGTGACTTTTCACACGAGTGTTTATGACTATATTCACGATTAAATTGATTAGAATCAAATTAATTGTATTTATGGTGGACAAATCTTTTTTATCAAAAGTACACATCTCATGATGGCTGGTGAAACACTAAAATACAGACACATGCACGCTCACACATGCAGTCTAAAACCTCTTAAAGGAGTGAATGTAAAAAAAAAAGAAAAAGGGACAGTGACCCCTAGAGAAAGAGGGGGCTCTTTGCCAAATCACAACATCACAAAGCATAGATAGAGCACAGCAAAAGGGTAACCAAAATATAAAGGGGAAAAAATATCTCATGTAGCAGCTCTGTGAATTCTGTAAATCGTTTTCTGGATTTCTATCAGGAAACAACCGAGAACAACGTAGCCTGGATCACCAGCTACTCTACTACTCCCACAATGATCGCTCGTGTTCCGCCCAGATCTTAGCTTAGGATCTGAGCGAAAGAAATGTCACAATAACCTGTGGTCACTCTTTACACTGAAACAGCTGCACGCTGACACAGTGTACCGCTAACAGAGGTCATCGTCCCATTCATTTAACTGCAACTAGCAGTTGGTCACTAAGTTAGAGTTGCAAAAGAACCACCACCCCAGTCTGCCACTGTTATAGTACTGCCCCCAACTGTCATGCGCTGCTGCAGAGACATATCAGCAAGACAGTCCCACTGCAAACAGAGTCATCAGGCACTCGGGGTGAGTTCCATCTACTCCCAGTGCCTTGTCACCGAGGAGCTTTTCGACCACCTTGGAGACTGTAGCTTGGGTGATAGACAGTTGTCAGCCTCTGCTTCCCTGAGAGAAAGCCTGTCAGCAGGACTGAGGAGATCTCAGTGACCTTTGGAAGGGTCCCACCCACCAGGTGTTTGGGTCCAGAGCAGGGTTCTGGCTTTATATATACATGTGCAGGCCTGGCACACAGGAAACTAGGATTCAATTCCCAGTTGATACCTAGAGGATGCAACGAGCAATAACAACAGTGAGCTAATTAACATAATCGATTGAGTGTCCTTGGGCAAGACCCTTAGTGCTACCGCCTACCTCATGAAATGAAAGAAAAATGAAACATGTCACGCCAGCTAAGATGTCCAAACAAGGTCTGTGTCAGGTGCTGGGAAACCAGAGCATCTTGATGGAAAGTGGGCTATTGGAGAAGAAAGAAATGGACTAGATGTGAGAACAAGGATCTGGTGAAATGTTACTACTCAAGTAAACCTACTCAGAGATGTTACATGCAGAGAATGTGGGGGGAATGGATGCTTCGGAAGACGCAATCAAGGCTAACTGCCAAACAACTAGTAGCTCAATGCATCCACAAACGGCAACTACTATCACAACTTGAGATAGCCCGCCTGGTGGCTTGGACAGCAGATCTGTGTAGGCAAAGGCAGAGGTCCGTCACTACGCACAGTTCATCCCACAGGTCTGAGGTCGGAGAGGCTGACATCTGCTCCTGAATTTCCGCCTGATAAGCGAAGAGCAGAGATGATGCATTCAGCGCCTTTACTGATGAGGCTACCGCCTTGTAGCCTCTGTTGGTCAGCTGAGACTGAAACCCATCTGATTTGGAGGGTAAGGCGGGGCTGGCGGAGGTCATGCTGGGCTTTTGCATCGGGTGCAGGTGGGACGCCAGCAGAGGTTTCACTCAAGGAATGTGGGCAAAGCCATTCTCCTCCATGCCCACCCAGTCAAGCGTCGAGCTCCCGAGGGTAGGGTTCTTGGCAGTAAGTGGATTGCTTCACGACCAGGTCGCCTTTCCAGGCACTCTGGAAACACCGGCAACAGCTGTTGATCCGGAGATTTGGCTTTCGGGAGCTGTTTTCCCTTGTAGCGAGACATGGAGGTCTCGGTGAGGACTTCAGGCCACTCCACGCCCAGCTTTGCAGCTGCTCTCCTGCAGACGTCATGCAGGCCCACCATAGCAGTCGAGTTTGGAGATCTGCTGCATGTGCCGCTCAGTCCTGTTGCCTTTTGCGGGTCTTGACGGAAAGCCGTGAGCAGTATTCACATGTGACCAGAGACGCGAATGCATCCTGGGCATGTTGCAGCCCCCGACACGAAGCAGAAGCAGAGTGGGCCTCTGCTCCGACAATCTTATTCCCACATGTGCACACACTCAATGGCAGCCTGACTGTGTCCATGGTGAGGAAAGTTTTAGGCTCCATTGCTCCTTTTAACTCAGATAACAAGATGGAAGTAGTGAGTAGTTAGTATGGTCGCTAGCTACAGCAGCTATGTGGTGACAAGCCAGTTTACTTGGCTCATAAAGTTAATGGAACCTCGGCTGGTGACCGAGTGATTAGCCCTCTCTGTGAACGATTAAACTAGTCCCCTACTAGAAGAGCCCCCTGAGACCATGCTTCTGGAGGAGATATAACAGAAGGATGTCCCTCCTCCTAGAGTGGACGGCATTTCCTGTCGGCCAGCGCATAGGGGCCGTTGTCGCTGCATTTTCGGTATGCGGAAGCAAAACGGTTGCACTGCTCACCACGTATGCGCGAACCACACGTCACTTCCGCTCTTCACCCACTATACCACAGAGTCATTTCCAAACAGTAAAACTCCTTGATCACAAGAATTTAGGTTTTTCTCAACAACCGAGAGCTTCTCCTGACTGGATAACAGTTCGAAAAAAAGCCACCGAGTTACCGTTAATAACGTGTTTGGATTACCGGAGAAAAGAAGTGTTTTGAAGTGGCGTTCTATCCTCTTAGCTTAGGGAGTAAACTGCCGTCATGTAAAACTGCAGAAGAAGAACACATTTGTAGTCCGTTTGTGATCACGGCAAGATCGTAACCCATAGCAAAGCAAAATTGAAGATGAGATCTCCTTTCTGTCTCATTTACGTCTCCTAGACATGAATGAGATCTGTTTGAGACAAAACAGGCTTTCTCACTCTTCTCGAATGTTTCT
>NC_050532.1:2450557-2464206 GCF_002922805.2 Oryzias melastigma | reverse complement strand
TCACAGAATGATACAAAGATGAGACGCTCAAACTGATCTCAGGAGACGAGCTTGAGCCACATTTGAGCAACAGATTTTTCCTATGGGAAGGTCCTGATCCTTAACGTGTCTTTTTCCTTTCATTTTTTTCAACAATAAGTGAATGTTTACACCATGATAAACATTTTAAGAGATATATTAACATCCTTCGAGGTTATCACTGTTGGTACCGTCCGAAGACCGGAAAAAGCTTTAGCGGAAGTGACATGTGGTTCGCGTATGCGGGAGAGCGGTGCAACCGTTTTGCTTCCGCATACCGAAAGTGCAGCGACAGGCGTGTCCCATAGTGAGATACAGAATGAATGTTGAAAGTGTACTCCCAACAAAGTTTTTTTATTATTATTATTTTAATGGAAAAAAGAAAGGAAGTACTTTTTTTTTTTTTTTTTAAACTAAAACATTTTTATGGAAAAAACATTTAAAAAGCTAAGAGTCTTAAAAGAGTGCTGGGAACCAGAGCTCTTGGAGAAAGCCCCCCCCCCAAAAAAATAAAGAAAAGGGAAAAAGTAAAAACGGACCATTAACTCCAAAGTGTAAAAGTTTTCGGACTTCTTGTCCCTCTGTAGTTGCCGTACTGTTTGCTTACGTCACAATCCCGCGACTGCCCACATGTTCGAGAGCGCAGCAGTTTCCGGCGTTTCTAGTGAAAAATACAGAAGCTAACGAGGAAAAAGGCTGCACGTGAGTCTCCTACTCACAAACAAACGTTGACACAACCATCAATGATTAGTTTTTAGTCATTTTTCCTCCTCGGGAACGAGCGGAGATATGAAAACCGCCTGTAAAGTGGAATGTTCATTGCACTGACATGGTTTCCTTCCAGAGTTTTCTAAATCTCTTTGCCAGAATTAACCAGTTTGGAAAATCAGGCCGAATATCCGAATCCAGGATGGTTTAGAAAACCTTTCAAAGCTCTTCATTCACTGCCTAAACAGTTCTGTTATCGTTTCTGAAACTGTTCAGTCTTCCAGAATTTATCTGATCCCTGGAATGAAATCAGAGTTCTCCAGATCTGAATCTGAAATGAATCAGGAATAATCCTGTTTCCTCCTTATCTCAGTTCCAGCTGAAGAAAGCATCTCTGCTGGGGGATTCCCTTCTTCCTCATCTTCCTCCTCCTCCAGTGCATCATGAGTGGGAGTGATGATGATGATGTTCCCACTCTGTCTGCTCACACTCTGGCTGCCCTGCAGGAGTTTTACGAGGAAACCGGAACCGGTCCGGACCACAAGGCAGTTCCTTCTGATCTGTTCAGTGTAGGTGCTTTGAAGGAGGACTGGGTGAGTTCAGGTCGCTTTACAATGCTGGAGAACTTTTTTACATTTGTTTACATTAATCTACAGCATGGTCTGGTCTCAGATGTAATAAATTCCGGTGGAATTTTTCCTAATACATTTTTTTTAATGTATCATTCATAAAGATGACACATTTTTAGAATCTCTGTAGTTTTACTGTCCGTTTTTTACGTGCTTTAAGTTTCTGCGTCTGAATTTCTGTCCTGTGCTTCAGGCTCTGGCTCCTGATGTCAGTGTTACTGATCACACGGATACTTGTTTGTGTTGCAGCGGATGAGTCAGTTCTGGTACAGTGATGAGACGGCAACACGGCTAGCAGAGGAGATGGTGCGAGAAGCTGGAGAAGGAGGCAGGTAGGGCCGCACGATATGAGGAAAACGTACGATTAGCGATCAATAATGTGATGATGGTATGACTTGTGATACATGGATGAATAGCAAACCAAAAAACAATTCATTTCCATTTGATTGCAACAATTTTGTTTAAGGAAAAGTCAACATAACATAAATTACCGGTATACTCCAGATGATCCTCCTCTACATAGGAGGTGGGGATCTGATTGGTCAATGTAAAATGGGCTCTAGTTGATTCATTAAATACTTCTCATGAGTTTGGTTTAGCATGTGTGTAAACATTTAAGTTAACCATTCATTGCAGTTTACGACGTCTTTTGAGATGCACATTTTACACAGGCTAATATCGCGATGATGATACATTTGCGGTTATTTGATTTTTAAAGAATTTATTTGTAAATGATGGTGGGAAATAAGAATTTGGTCGATAACAAAAGTTCAATTCAATACTTTATTATATACCCTCTGTTGGCAATGATAGAAGTCAAAAGTTTTCTGTTAGCCTTCACAAGGTTTTCACAAACTGTTGCTGGTATTTTGGTCCATTCCTCCATGCAGATCTCCTCTAGAGCAGCAACTCCCTCTAAAGATTTTCTATGGGATTAAGATCTGGAGACTGGCATGGCCACTCCATAACTTTGAAACGTCTCTGATGAAGCCCCACCTTCATTACCCTGGTAGTGTGTTTGGGGTCATGTCATGCTGAAAGATCAGTGGCCTTGTATGTCTTTCATTTCCTAATAATTGATTTATCCTCACCAAGCTGCTTACCTGTTTCAGATTCAGTCTTCCCAGTAGTGATGGGTCCGGCAATACCGACACGTCGGCCCACAGGTCGAGCTGATTCAAATCAAATCAAGTTTATTTATAAAGCGCTTTAACGGAGAGAGACCGCTACAAGCGCTGTACATTAAAACACCAAGAACACTAACAGATACAATACAAGCACAAAACAACTAAAACAAGACAGTAAAAGAGTTAAAAACAGAGTAAAAACAGAGCAGAGGCTCATGGAACGTTAAAAGCGTGACTGTAGAAATGGGTTTTAAGCTTATTTTTAAAAATTGACAGAGTTGAATGAAACCCCGTATCGGTGCATGTAGCGCTTTAGGAAAAGTCACATGACCGATACAGTGACTGTCACTGTGTCACAGAGGCCCTGAACTGTGTTTTTGAGGAAGTGCATCAACCAGCAGTGTTGCCAGATTTGGTGGTATTGATTTTGATATTGCGGGTAAAATTTTCTATGGGCAAGTTTGGCGTCAATCTGACAGGTTTGAGTTTGTTTTATTATGAATCTGAACAATCTTTTATCTTCAAAAATCTTTTATTTTGAAAAAATGACTTGATCCTCTTGGTTACATTTCTGTCACTGTGATGCTAAATCAGTCCAGCGGTTTAGTTTCACAAAGCTGTTGACCCAGTTCTCCCCGCCCACCTGTGACTGACTTTTTATTTGACTAAATTTTTCCTAAATGTGTTGAATGTGGTGTTTTAATTATGCTTGTGGAATTATTCATTAGTATTTAAATAGGGTTTTAGCCCCCCTCTCTGACTCTCATCTGAAATTAATCATTTTATGTTTTGTAGTTTAAATGTCCCATTTGTTTGGCATGACTGTCGTACTTGATTAAAAGCTCTTCCTCAATGCTGAGACATTACAGAGGGAGGAATAAGTACACGACAATGACAAATATTGACATGTTTATTTATTCACTATCAGTGGAGTGTCTTACTTGGTTACCAGCAATGGTGTTTTCTGTCCAGCTGGGGTCAGTATTGAGTGACACGGTATCGACAGTATGATACAGTTTGGTAATTTGCCGAAACGCTTCATAAGGCTTCATCGATCCATCACTAATTTCTCTCACAGTTGATTTCTTCACACTGAGCTTCTTACATAATGCAGATGCAGCCTTCCCAGCCTGGTGCAGGTCAACAATTTTGCTTCTGGTGCCTTTTGACAGCTCTTTGGTCTTGGCCATAGTGGAGTTTGGAGTGTGACTGTTTGAGGGTGTGGAAAGGTGTCTTTTATATAGATAGTGAGTTAACATTAATACGGGTAAGGAGTCATTTTTCTGGATTTCTAATTTTTTCTCTCATAATTGAGGCATACCTATGATGAAAATGACAGCCCTCTCATATTTTATAAGTGGGAGAACTTATACAATTGGTGGCTGACTGAATACTTCTTTCTCCACTGTAGATGCTGTGGTGACTTTATTTTCCACGCTAAAACAGCCTCTGTTGTTGGTACCGCCTGTGCCATCCCTCCTCTGATGTACCAAACTTTAGGAGACTTTATTCCTCAGGTAGTTATTCTCCGTCTCTCAGGATAGCCTGCGTGAGCGCGCCCAGTGTGTACCAGAAGCTGAAGCAGGGCGTGGTGGACGGCTCAGAGCGGGTCACCGCCATCGTCTTTGAGTTCGACCGCCGCTTCTCCACCTACGGAGAGGACTTCATTTTCTATGACTACAACAAGCCGCTGTCTCTTCCGGAGAGCGTGGAGCCGCACAGCTTCGACGTGGTCCTGGCCGACCCGCCGTACCTGTCCGAGGAGTGTCTGAGCAAAGTGGCCGAAACCATCAAGTACTTGAGCAGAGGCAAAGTGCTGCTGTGCACGGGTGAGAAGAGGGGGCTGCCCGACCTGAGCCTGCACGTGTTTTCTGTCAGAACTAACCGCTGCTCTGTTACAGGAGCCATCATGGAGAATCTCGCCAAGGACCTGCTGGATGTTAAAATGTGCAGCTTTGAGCCCCACCACAACAGAAACCTCTCCAACGAGTTCCGCTGTTTCGTCAACTACCCGTCCAGCCTGCTGTGAACCTGAACTTTTGACCTGATCTGTTCTCTGATCAGAGCAGGGACTGTGGGAAACGAGGACTGTCGTTTCAGGAGAGGAGATTTTCACTTCAATCAACAGAATACTCGTTCATGTCTGCTCATTTAAAGAGAAAATATTGACGTTTTTCCAGGAAGAATATCAAACATCTCATGAGTCATATGACTGATAGTCAGAATGGACTGTTAGGCAAGATAATAAATCAAAATAACTGATCTCCTTTTATTATTTTAAAGATTTTTTTTAGTTTTGAACAGCTTTTAAAGTCCCCTCCAATGAAAATCATGTTTTTTGAGTTTTTAACATGTATGTGTGGCATTTTTCTTCTGAAAGAGAAAAAATATAATAAGAAATCCTTTCATGTTTGCATTTCCGTGTATTTCTCCTTTTAAATCGCTGTCACTCAAAGTGCCAGAGAAAAACTCCGTTTGAATTCCTGAGCTTTGCTTACGTCACGACAGCTGGCCCGGATGTAGCTGTAGAGGACAGAAAAGAGAGGATAACGTCCCATTCTGGGCTGTAAAGGATTGTAATTCAGTGTTAGATTTCATTATTTTCCCAAGGAATCTGAGGGAAAAATTGATTAGATTTATTAGTCACAACAATGTCAATAATTGTGTGATTTTGCAGAAAAAGAGACATTTTACAACTAGATGGAGGAAGAATCAGAGTTTTGTAAGAAGTTATTTGTGAAGAAGGGTACAGTACACAGTGGACAGTCGGCACTTTCACAGGTATGTTTTATTTTAGGCGGATGTTTTTGTGCGTGTTTATATGTGACGAGCAGAAAAAGTGATTGAAATTCATGTCGTCTCCACATCATGCAGTGATCGCACTGACCGCTCATATTTTAACTGCGTCCAAGACGCGACTTTTTAAAGTTGACCTCACATATTTAAAATGAAACTGAAAGTAAAATACAGTTAGCTGTCACAAATATGCTGTCCGCGTTTGATCCGACCCGCTCAGGATCCACCGGGTGGTTTAACCGGACACCGTAACCGTTCTCCTGAATCCCATCGTCTGCATCTAAAAATGTCACCACTGATGCTCACTGGTGCAATGCAGCCTAAATGGTCATGTTTTATTTTGTTATTTTTGTTTTTTCATGGGCTTATCAAAGTCTGTGTCTCGCTAGCATGTCTGGAGGAATAAGGGGTGGAGTTACGCAGCTCAGCACCATAAGCCACGCCCACACAGAGGGATTTTTGGAAACAAAGGCTTCAGATCAACAGGAAAAATGGCTTTTTAAGACATTTAGGATGTGGAATTTTTGTTAAAAACTTCAAAGTATTGATTAAAACCCCACTGGGAATGTTTAAAGAAAATGAAAAAAATGTTGAAGGGGACTTTAAATAAATCAAATTGAATAAATCGAGTTCCCGAGCAGAAACCCGAGTCTCAACATTTGGTTATAAAAAGCTGATTTTACCAGTAAGTTATTCCAAGTTCATCAAACACTCCTGACTTATTGTTAGTAGTGTGATGTAAAAGCTTTGCACCAATGAGTCAGGCAGAGCATCTTCAGCCCTTGTTTCCTGCAGCAGAGACTCTCCTGGCTTTGGCTCCTCCTCTCTTCAGGCTCTGGTTGCTCTGCAGCTCTCTGTCCTTCTCCAGCACTGGAACGCAGGTGCATCCTACAGCGATGGAGACGTAGATCTCAGAGTAGGAGTGGCGCCCGCCGGCACAGGACCCGGTCCTCCTGAGGATGACGGACGGAGCGTAAACCGGACTACTGCGGTACTGCCTGCTCTCCTCTCCTGATGGTCCAATCAAGCAGCCTTTGCACAGGCAGTAGGCCTCAGGGATGGAGCGAGGATATCTGGTCGGGTCGTATGAAATCCTGAAAAACACATGGAATTAGGTTTTTTCTACTTTGTTAAATACATCTTCTTAACCATTAAGAGAAGCACAGACATGCTCAACATAACTTCACACCATTCAAAGTGTGCTAGAACTAATGACAGAGGTGAACATCCAAACTTTTATCTCTCCTCCATCAAATCTATCAGACTCAGTTCTAGTCAGACCCCAGACAGGTTTCCACAGCCCAGTCTCCTGCTGGGCCTTCCGCCAGTGAAAGCAATTCCAGGAAGCTCCAGCAGCTCCGTTTTCTGTTAAGTTTTGGATCTTTTCAGCAATGACATCAGCCGATCATTTGAAGGTTTTATGAGCCTCTTCATGGCTGAGCTACTGTGATTCCAAAACATTTCTACAATGAAAAAGGAGCTGCCACTGGCTGACTGGAAAACCCAGCAGGTATGACATTAATGGACTGGTTTATTGCTAAAGTGGCTTCATGCAACAGTGGAACGGAGCTTTTCCATGAGTTTCATAATCACACACTGGTGAACGCAGAGCGCTAAGATCAGATACAGAATGATGTGACGTCAAAGAAGCAGGATGAATATAATGAAGAGGACTGTAAAAAAAGCTGGAGATCACATTACCCTTTTTTCATGTCATTATCAAGCACTATTTAAGAGTTTACAAGGTCAATAATTGAGCTTTATGAGAAACTTATAAAGACCTTTAAAAAAAGTAGATCATGAAAAAGAGTTTTCATTTCTATAATTCCACTTGAAAAATTCCACTTTCATAGAATATAGATTCAGCACAGACTGTTTAATTGATTTCAAGTATTCATTTGATTATTTTTGCTTAAATTGAGGTTGAAGCTCATACCACAAAAACAGGATTAAAAAAAATGAATAGTGTGGAGAAATCTTTCACAGCATTGACTGGTATAAACTGAGTTTCACCAACTAATTATCTACTAAAAGCACAGCTTCTCCACATGTCATTAAACTGGTTGAGTTTGGTTCAATATGGGGAAGAATTCAGACTTCTATCCGGTTTATGTTAATAAACCGGATATTTGAAATCAATGGGCCCTAAATCTATATTCAAGGAAATTTTTCTTTTTTTAAATGGACTTCTGAAAATAAATACACTTTTTCATGCAATTCTATTTTTTTTTTAATAGAAAAGGTCTGTGTACAGCACAGATGTGAAAGTCAAGACCCAGGGGTCGGATCCGGCCCTCCAGACCCTTTTATGCCATTTTTTATTAATGAACCGATGTTTTTGTGCGCTTATTTCTAACTTATGTAATTATGCCAAAATGTATTTTATTGAGAGTAAAATATTAAAAGTTATTAAAGGTTTAAGTTGATTTATCCTGGAATAATATTCCTGCCTTTCTTTATTATTCAGTAATCTTAAAGAGTTATGGTTTTAAATAAATCTTTAGCCTGTTCGGTTTTGGATTTTGGCCCCCTGTGCTATTGAGTTTGACACTCCTGTTGTACAAAAAAGATTTTTGTCAAATGAAATGAAAATTCTCTTCTGATTTTTCTAAATAAAAATGCTGTTCGTACATGAAGCTTCATTTATATGTTGGATTGTTTTGAAGCAACTTTCTGAGACCTTTATCTGTCCTGCTTTTTGGCTGCTTGGTCCACCACATCAAGAATCAAGAAAAGCTTTATTAATCCAGAAGGAAATTTAAAAGCGGCCAGCTGCTTTTACAATCACAGACATAAAACCCTAAAAACACTTAAATTTAAATATAAAGAATCAGTAAAATATTCCTAATTAAAACATATTACAATAAAATCCATAAAACATTCAGATTAAAAATTCACTAAAATCCTCTTGTGCTGTTCAGTCAGGGAGTTGTACTGTCTTATTGCACGAGGGACAAAAGACCTGCTCAGTCTGTCTGAATAAAGAATTTTGTGATAACTGTCTGTGAACAAAATCACAAAGAAAATGCACATTGGTGTGTTTAGTGGTTTGTGCTTTTGTCTTATTAGAAGGTCAGGATCTTTCTGTGTGGGGTTTGCATGTTCTCTTTGTGCATATGTGTTCACATGCAGTCCAGAAATATTCTTCATTGGTTTTGGTGCCCGTTTGTCCATGTGATTATGAGTGTGTGTGACCATGCAACAGACTGATGGCATGTTCAGGGTGTCACTTTTGCCCAATTGCCTCCATGACTCCAAAATTTTGGGAGATGATTGAAGATAAATGTAAAATTGCAGTGTTCATTTTCTGTCTAGTAATTTTTTTTAAAAGTTATCTAACATAAATCTAAAAATATCCTATGGTTAGATGGCTACAAATGAGTTATGCAGACATTATGCATATACATCTGATAGAAGAAAAATTGAGACACCTGAGATGTCCAGTCAGTTATTTTGGTGTCCGGTGGGATGAAGCACCACAGACTGCTCACTCCTGTCCGGCTCTCACCTGTAGGCCCAGGGGGAAACGCTCAGCAGGTTGACCGGGAGGCGCGTCCTGCTGGCGCTCAGGGTCCCCGCCGCGGACGGGCAGCTCAAGTTGAGTTTGTCCTGCGGCTTCAGCTGCAGGGCGTGGTGGAAAGCGCTCATCACTCCCACGGACAGCCGTCCGAACATCTGCTCCAGAATCTCCTCCGGAAGATCCAGACAGGATCGGGCCCTGGTGGCCTTCTTCTGGACCCGGTTCGCACCCAGCAGCGCCGCCAGGTGCAGCAGCAGCAGGACGCGGATCCGATAAGAACCAGCTGTCATCTCCTCAACGTTTCTCCAATCCTCTTCAAATGATCATTAACAGAACAAATATGAAGTCTAAGACCCAGCCTTTACTGCAAGCAGCCCGCAGCGCCGGAGAGCGAGAGACACGTGCGCTCCAGCAGAGTTTTTACAAACATGCTCTCATCAAAGCCACAAACAGCAGATGCATTACAGAAGGGAGACTTTCAAATACTGGTGTGGGATTAATCCAGGAATTAAGTCCGAAAAAACACACATTCCACTTCCACTTTCTCTGGAAACCTGTGCGTAAAATCCTTTGGGAGACGTTTGGATGCAACGGCGTGGCGCACAGAATCTAAATCAAACCGAAGCGCTGACAGATGAAGTCCCGTCTGAGGCTCAGAGCCACGGAAACAAAAATGAAACTTTTTCTCAGCATGTTTGAGAGCAGCTCCTGACGCGAGTGGGAAGTCCAGACTGTTGGCCGCGCGCCTCCGCTGCTGGACTCCAGATTGACTGGAACCCGCCCTGGAAAACCTCTGGAGTTCAGCGCAAACGACGGCTTCCAGCTAACAGTGTTTGGTATTATTCCATATAAAGCGATTTATTCCTGTTGTCTTTAAACTACCCACCAATCAAACAATCAAAACTTTAAAACTGATCCCAATTAATTGGAAACAAATCATCTGTAATAATCCAGTTTCGAAATTGAATCCATCAAGTCTTTCAAATCTGTGTTGCATCTTCGATCAAAACAGAAGCCCAAAGCGCCACAGTGCTCAGGAAAAACAAATCCCAACACTTATGAATTCAAATATTCGTTTATTAAAAAAATATTAATAAAAAAACAGAAACGAAGATACAATTGAAGACAGAATAACCTGTCTAAATAGCAGTAAAGACTGTTTTTAATGCAAGATTGCACTTTATTTAAAAAATAAGAGTTTAGCTTTCCTTTTATTTTTATAGTATAATTTAGTTATACAACATCAGGTCTAAAAAAACACTTGAATGTATACATTTCTAGACATATAAACTGTTGTCTTCACCCAAAGAGACTCAGACAAGCTGGATTTGACAGAAAACGTTTGGTAGAGAACAGATCTACTCTGGTAGAAGGTCGTCTCCAAGATCTTCATCAGCAAATTCATTGTCTTCCACGACTCTCTTTGCTCCTGTTTTTGGTCTCTCCGTTGGAGGTCCCAGAGGGTCCACATAATCCGCATCTAAACACAGGAAGAATAAAAATCCTCTTTAATGGATATGGGTCTAATTTTATGTTTGAAGATGAAATTAGAAGCTTATGCCTGTAATTATATGACACCAAGTCTTTAATGGATCATAATAGAGCTGTGAAAGAAAAAGCCTGGAGAAAGATTTGCACCACTTTGACATTTCACACTAATCCTCTTCCAACTTGGTGGAGATGTGCTAGTATCAGGTAGCAACAGTCAGGTATGAACACCATATGCTAAACATGCTTTCAAAAAAGCATGTTTAGCATGTTCTTGAAGGTGCAAATGTAAACGTGCTGAACGCAGCTTTAGACATAAGCATCTGATTCCTCTTCCGTGTTGCAGCATAACAGCTTCTTTTTTGCCTCAGTTGGATTAACACATGCTGCTGCAGCCTATCAGACACTTTCTGGCTGTTTTTTGTGATCTGGAATCTTCTGAAACCAGCGAAACAGGTGGCCATCCAGGCCTTTAGAGTTTAGACTTAAAGTCCCTCTAAGACATCGTTTTAAAATTAAATAAAAAGGTTTCCAGTATTTTTTTAATTATGAAGTTTTTGACCAAAATCCCACAACCTAAATGTCTTAAAAAGTCATTTTTCATGTTGATCTGAAAACGGTTTCCAAAATCTCCTCTGAGGGGGCGTGGCTTTTGGTGCTGAGCTGAGTAGTCCCGCCCCTGACCCCCCGACCCCTCGTCTGATTATGATAGCTCTGTGTCTCTCTAGCATAAATCTTCACCACTGCTACATAAAAACATCCATCAATCTGGGTAATGTCCAGCCGTATGGTTCTGATCCAGATGTCAGCTGGGACGAGGAAGTGAAGATCTTCATGGACAGAACTTCCTCCAAAATCCTGATTCTTTCTCCTTCCAGTTCACCAAAGACTCTTTTAGCTAATTCTCCAATGTTTATTGACTGTGATCAATACATTCAATCATTGGTTTCTCAGAGTTCTTGATAAAATAATCAAAGCTAACATCAAAATGCTCTTTCATTGATTTACAATCCTTTCCAACTGCGGTCAAATGAGCCGCCGTTCACATTTCCGTGGTCACATCAAGAAGCTCCGTGGAGTCTGGTGGAGATTTTCCAGCGTTCTCAGTCCTGCTACCGTAAGTATTGGATGAAACTCACACCAAAAATCCAGTGATGCTGATTTGACCACAGAAATGTGAACGGCGGCTCATTTGACTGCAGTCAATGTGAAGATACCATCTTCTCTTCTCCAGAACCTGAACTAGACACTAGGAACAGATGAGGGTTTAGTGCATGTGCAGCAGAGCTGTTGATGGAAAGAAGATCATTCATTCAAACAGAGTCTGTCCAAGACAGTTTGATTGACAGATTTAAAAGACTAAATGATTTCTGATTACATTTGTTCTCTTTCAGAAGAAAAATGACACAAAACTCAAAAACAGGATTTTCATGGGAGGGGGACTTTAATGAAGTGCACCTTGTCTTCAATGTTTTATTTACTAAAATAACTACCATCTGTTTTTTTTTTAGAAACATTTATTACTTTTGACAAGCGTCTAGATTATCATTTAGTGACTCTGGAGCACATCTGATGACCTTAAAGCAACATCTGACAGAAAAATCTCTGCTCATCTGAGAACCCCTTTCAAGACATTGAACGATTCCCAACATAAAACAATGATAAAATGTAGATGTTTGGTCGAAAATAACATCCTATTAGATAATTTTTGAGACCAATTCCAATGAAAATGATGTTTTTGGAGTTTTAAACATGTTTTTGTGGCATTTTTCTAACAATGTAGGACACGTATAAAGACAATTGAGTTTAAAATTTCCTTTCTTAGTATTTTTTTTTAATTCAAATTGTGAATCAGGAGCAGCAGTTTAAAAAAAAACTTATTTGTGATATAGAAAATATGTTGTTCAGGTCACAAGCTCCCTGCTTTGCTTAGACAGAGGGCTCTCAGCACCGGGGAGGGGAAGAGGGTGTTGGGTTGCACCGTGCCCACTACTCAGAGGTGAATTTCTAATAAACACCTGCCGCTCTGCAGAAACTATGTCCTAGAAATCAACACAGGTCTTTTGATTTTGGCCAAAAACATCATAATCATGAATAAAAGACCACTGAGAAGGCTATTAAAGGGTAACAAAACCTTACATCTACTTTTTTTGGCTGTTGACCTCTATAAATGGGGCTTTAAAAGTCCTGTCTGTCAGTCATTGACACATTTTTGACAAATGAAAATAAACCTATTTAATTCCTGAAAAATATAGTCAAAAAATGTCTGTGTGCTAGCCCCTACAGGTTGAAACAATGTATTGCAGTTGAATTTATTTTGTGATTGGTCAACTGGTGTAAGTCACAGAAGTTCCACATCATCATGTTCAGGAACTCTAGTATAAAAGCCCCGCCCATCTTTGATTCTGTAACTGTAACTGGGTCATATTTTTCAAATCTGGGCTGAGAATGCAGTCAGCCTCCAACTGCCCTGTTTGGTTACCCTTTAAATTAGATCAAAAGCTCGTTGAAGTTGGTCTTTAGTTAAACCTTTTGCTATTTTTGCACAAATCCAAATGACAAGTGCAGTCTGAATAATCTGGATCGACATCGCTGCAGTGAGATGGCCATAAATGACATTTGTGTTTTTTCTCATTTTATGAAGCAAAATGTTTATGTTTTTGTTCAGGACGTGATAAAATCTCTCATTTTAAATAGTTTAACTTCAAAACTATCCAAAGTTTTTCAGTAGTTTATGGGAATCAAACCAATGACCCTCTGATCAAAAGTCATCTCTCCAGGACTAATGCAATGCTGTCCTGTGGGTGGAAATGTTTACCTGTTTCAAGACTGCTTCCTCAGTTCTTGTTGTGAGGACTACAGTCCACTACTGTTAAGATTACCTAACAGACACTCAGAACTCTAAACCACCAATTTTTCATGGGGTCACTGAACATCTCATGTGTCTACAAATCTTTAAATGTTGAGGGTAAAAAAACCAAGCAGGCCACCTGGATGAACACACACACACACAGACAGGACACACAAACGCATTACCAAGTTCCTTCGGGCTGCTGCTCTCATAAGGCTCATTGGAAGCAGGAAGTGAAATGTTTTTGCCACTGCGGCGCTCTCCTCTGGAGCTGTTGCTGCTGTCTGCATGAAACAGAATGGAAAACACACAGCTCTGATGGTTAACAGGTGTTCAGATCTGAACGCTGTACAGGTTTTAAACACAGTCAGATGTCACCCTGTCAGTCATCTGCATGGTGGCGCTCTGCAGAATGTGATGAATGCTTCTGAGAATGATTAAGACTAAGTTATGAAATAAAAATCAAATAGATGGAAAATGGATGCATGAAATTGTGATTTTTTTTTTTTTTT
>NC_050532.1:2441822-2450539 GCF_002922805.2 Oryzias melastigma | reverse complement strand
CTGCCAGGAGTTTGTTTTTCATAATTTTCATAAGAAAAGCTCTTCATTATTTCAGTTTAAATAACTAGTCCCGTCTGGATTCAAGAATAAAACAAAAGTAAAAATTTGAAGAAAAAAAACAGTATAACCATTTGTATCATAATTGATACACTGATTTGAGACCCTAATCTCATTAGCATGATCCAAGCTTTTTTTTAAAATCCATTGTAAATAACCATGTTTTCTGTCCTGCAGTTCATCATCGCTCCACTAGGGACAGTAGAAGGACCTTTCCTGGTCATTCAAAATGGCTACTTCCATAAACTTTTTCAAGCATTTTGGCAGAAAATGTTTAACTAATTTTCATAATTTTAAAAGGCCTATACCATCAAAAAACAACTTGAGCTTTTAAGTGTATTTTACTACTCATTTCTCACTAAAACCTGCAGTGTTTGCGCTAACAGCACCACCTACAGGCTAACACAAACACATGCTTGCTTCCAGTGATCAGCAAAAACTTTCATTTTAAATGCACAATACTGCATATCTTCCAATTGTGTCCTGTCTCCAATATCCACCGGGTCAAATAGGTGATTGTTTCAGTAAGATGCCGGTCTCTAATAGAGGCCAGGCTCCTTTAAGATCCACACCCCTTCTCGCCGGCTCGTCCACAGTCGTGCAGATGCTGGCTGTCTGTTGTGCTTGTGCTGTGAGCCGGTGTAGTGATGGCCAAGAAACACTCATTTGATTTAGTGTTTAAACTTTGTGTGGTGGCATACGCCAAAGAACATTCTGGTGAGGAATCTGCATGAAATTTTGGGGTGGATCCTAAACGTATCCAAGAATGGTGCAAGCGGATGGGTGATATTGAGAAGAGGACTGCGGGATCAAATGATTTTCTGGTGGAGGTGCAAAGAAAGCGAGCGACGAGTTAGAAGAACTTCTAACTAAATAAATCCTGAAATGTTCATCTGATAGTGTTTGCATTGTGTGACCAAATTTCACAGCATAATGAACCCATTAAATATATCAACATTTGGTCTGTGATAAAAGAAAATCCTTTCTCTAATAGACGCCTGTCTAATAAACAACCTGCCGACTGACATATTTTTGGAATGAACGCCCAGGGAACTGAAGGCAGATACACAATAAACACATCCATCTTTGCAAAAATGTAGATGCTCGTTTCTTTTCTCGGGTGGAACGCTGCCACGGCCGGCTCTAGGATGACGTCATGAAATGGGCGGCACCCACAAGCAGGGAAAGGCGGAGCCTCAGAGATTGAGTTCACAAAAAAAAACTCATATTTCATAAATAATTTGTTCTTTACTGTACCAAAGGAAATATCTGATCATATATATGGATATAGTTTACTCCGAAAAGCTAAAGAAAATCATAGTACTGGCCCTCTAGGTTAGGAAAAACTCATGTATTGTTATTCATATTTTTAATGACAGTCATACCATGTAAAAAATATGTTTCAAATTTGAGACAGTGGGTAATTAAAGTGCTTTTTTCCTGAACACGCATGCCAATATTTTCACATCTTAAACTATCATATTTGAGAGCAAAACATCACCAAATCACTCATCATAATTGATTCTATCTATATATCATAACAAATAACATATTTTTTTGTTGGGTTTCATCAAAGGGTGTAAAAATGTCTTAATTAAAAAAAAGTCAATTCTTTCATAGGGTGGGTTTTAGACAGTTAAATTAATTATTTCAAATTGCAAGTTGAATCAGGAAGTTTGAAGGTATTCTCAGGAACTGAAAAGAGCAGCAGCTGGAAGCTGAAAAACAGGAGGGAGGTCTGATCCTTCACTTTCTTAGCCCACAGTCTGGTGAGGCCTCCAACTATCTGCAACGAGAAACCCCAGCAGGAAACGGCTGTCCTCTCATTTTATTAGCCATTTTAAAGAGTCGGCTTAGATCATGGTAAACTAGCATAACCACATGTGTATCAAATTTAAAAGGAAATCAAAGTTTTTTGCCTCAAAAGAAGCATTCGCAGTGGTTGTGAACCTCCACACAAATGTCCACAAACACACAGACTCCACAGAACAGATGGAAAATTCTCAGGTTAACTTTTCCCAAATAAGTGAGAGTTTTTCTTCATCGTTTCCCTCCTCCTCCTCCTCAGCACATCTCAACTCCCTGTCAGAGTTTTGGTGCACTTTCACATGTTCTGACCACAGCATACTTGTTGAGTTTTAGAAATGAAAAATGAGTTGTTCAGAACAAGAAGAACCATTTTTACAGATTTAAAGAGGCTCTCATTGAGTGGGTGCTGCAAAAAATTAATCTTAAGAAAAAAAATCCTATCAAGAAAGTTTTTCAATAGTAAAATAATCTTAGTTAGTGACTAGATTTAAAAAAAAAATAAGAACTGTTCTTGGTAAAATATTTTTTTACCCCCACTGACAGATTTATTTTTTCTCTGCGAATGAAGAAAGAGTTTTTAACTTATTTCTAAGGGTTTTAACAGTGTACAGTGACTGATGAAACCGGTTTCTCCACATTCAGGCACGCTTGACCCAACCTGCCCGTTTCTCCTCCTCACATTTGGGCCTCGGTCTTACATACCTCTCCCAGAGTCCAACAGTGGACTGATCAGTTTGGATTCTGGCTGAGACACTGGGCAGCAGAAAGGAAGCAAGAATGAGAGCAAAGATAAGATGTATGAGTCAAAAGCAGGTCCCAGAGCGGGGCTGAAATCCTTATTGAATCCGTCCCTCTCACCTGCTTTAACATCCTCTGTTGAGCCAGAAAGGAAAAAGAAACAGCAGGAATTCACTTCAACTCAAACTTTACAGTTATTAACACACAAATATGTCTGAACAAGCTAAAATAACCACATTGATCCACTTTCAAAGATCACACTGTGATAAAGCTAAACTATAGGATGAAAAAGTTAAAGACCCACTCCGGTGAAAATGGTGTTATAACATGTTCTCGTAGCATTTTTCTGAAGAAGGAGGACATATATACATAAAATTAAGCTTAAAATTGCATTTATGAGAATTTCTTCATTCAAATCATTATGAATCAGGAGCAGATAAAAAGGCAGTTTAAAAAAGAACTTATTTGTGACTAGAGGAGGACCACTAGCAAAACTATGTCCAAGAAAAATGACAGTTTTTTTTTTTAAATTTTGTCCAAAAACAGCGTAATCATAATTAAAAGATCACTGGGAACACTTTTATAATAGATCAAAAGATGATTGGACTGGGTCTTTAAAGAGTAATAATAGGAATGTTGGAAGAGAAGAGCATGCTTTTAGAAACAGCTGCACAGCAGACAGAGCTTTGTGAACTCTAATGGTGGCGCGAGATTCCCCCAGAATGTGTTGATGGGACAGTTTTCCAGCGTCTCAGCCAGTGTCTGTGTTTGTTGTGGATCTGTTGTGAGGGAGAGTCGAGTGTGTGGGAGTTCAGCCACAGGGTGCTGAGGATTTATTGAGGAGCCCTGACACACCGACAGAGGAGGTGAGGAAAATGAATGTACCCGTGATGCTGGACTTCATAGGAGAGGTGAGGACAGGAGTGGAGACGCCTGCGGCAGCGTGTGAGCAAGAAAAACAGGAGAGAACAAATCATTTCATTTGGTTCTAGAACGCAAATCCAACCGGATGTTTACGGTTACAGTCAAACACGACCCACAAGTTTGTTGTAAGACTGATCTCTGAGCTTTGCAGTATCTTCTTCTGAGCTTGTTAACCCTGTAACACCAGAGTTCCAGTGTTTGATTTACTGTAGTTTTGTAATTGTTAACACAATCAACGTTAATTCCAGTAGATTTTGAAGGAGAAAAGCGGCTCCGATCGTGTTTCAGTTAAGAAGTTACAGTATGTTAAATATTTTGTGTTTAAGTGTCCCCGGCGACACTTTAGGTGTTAAAGGGTTAAGCCCCTTTGCAGCTAATATAGAAGGATTCTTTTCAACAACATGACAGTGCCACCCAAAAGCCAAATTCCATGACCGGGGTTTGGGCCGCCGAGGCACTCGCCTTCGACTGCCACCCAAACCACAATGCACCGGCCCCTTCAGAGCTCCCCTGCAGGTGGTGGGCCCACTGGGGAGTGATCCCACGTCGCTCCTTCGGGTTGGACCCAACCGGGGCCCGTGGGAGGAGCCTCGGCCACCAGGCGCTCGCCTCCGAGCCCCAACCCCAGGCCTGGCTCCAGGGTGGGGCCCCGGTGACGCCAATCCGGGCGACGTAACGGTATCTTTGGTGTTCTTACTCATAAAGGGGATTTTGAACCGCTCTTTGTCTGGCTCGTCACTCAGGACCTGTCTGTCATGGGAGACCCTACCAGGGGCAAAAGCCCCCGACAGCATAGCTCCTGAGATCACTCAAGCACTCAAACCCCTCTACCACGTTAAGGTGGCGGTTCTCTCGGTGGGTGGAGTGCTCCTGCCTCAGGTGGAGGAGTTTAAATATCTTGGGGTCTTGTTCACGAGTGAGGGAAGATCGGACCGTGAGATCGACAGGCGGATTGGAGCTGCGTCCATTATTATGCGGTCGCTGTACCGGTCCGTTGTGGTGAAAAGAGAGCTGAGCCAGAAAGCAAAGCTCTCGATTTACCGGTCGATCTTCGTTCCAGTACTCCCCTATGGTCATGAGCTTTGGGTCGTGACCGAAAGAACGAGATCCCGACTACAAGCGGCTGAAATGAGTTTTCTCCGCAGGGTGGCTGGGTGCTCCCTTAGAGATAGGGTGAGGAGCTCAGTCACCCGGAGAGAGCTCGGAGTAGAGCCGCTTCTCCTCCGCATCGAGAGGAGCCAGTTGAGGTGGCTCGGGCATCTGATCCGGATGCCTCCTGGAGGCCTCCCTGGTGAGATGTTCTGGGCATGTCCCACTGGGCGGAGGCAAGACCCAGGACACGCTGGAGAGACTATGTTTCTCGGCTTGCCTGGGAACGCCTCGGGGTCCCCCCAGAAGAGCTGGAGGAAGTGGCCGGGGAGAGGGAAGTCTGGGCATCTTTGCTTAGACTGCTGCCCCCGCGACCAGGTCCCAGATGAAGCGGAGGAAGATGGATGGATGGACAGTGCCACCCCCGTGCTTCACTGTTGGTGTTTTGAGGTTTAAACATTTTTATGATGTTCGTCTTACTAGGACTACGGTCACATATACCAAAATCCCACCACGCGGTGACCTAAATGCAAGTTTTTCAGTAAATTCGGGGATGTGTGCATAGCCGCATTTGTAATTGGGAGAGAAATCCTGTCTCATCTGCTGCTGATTACTTGGATCAGGTGTGTTAATCCAATAAGGAGCTTCAATGACAGTTTGCTTGGAAAACATGTAGGACACCAGCCCTCGAGGTCTGGATTCTGACACCTCCGCTGTAAAATTTTCTCACTGAAGAAGTAGTAAAGACAGTCACCAACACTTGGAAAAAACAAACAATATTTTGTATGTTGCTAATCAAAATGTACACCATTAAATCCAGGATTCTACTTAATTTAGCATCACCTGAAAACATTGAAAATGTTCTAATACCAAGTCAGGCACAAAGGGGTCGAATGCCAGGTGAATAAAAAGTTTGTTTTCTTTTAAATGTTATGTAAAGATGTTGTTTTCACCCTAAATATTAACATAAATAGTGATATAAAACATGCACTATTTAAAAAAAGAGAACAAATCTGTGTCTTAAAGAGAAACCAAACCCTAAATCAACTTTTTTTGGGTGTTGACCTCTATAAATGGGGCTTTAAAAGTGCTGTCCGTTTGTCATTACCAATTTTTTGACAAAATTAAATGAACTTGATTAATTATTTAAAATATAATTAAAATCCCCCTTGAATTTTGTGATTGATCAACCCGTGTAAGTAAGTTTCCGAAGTCTTACGTAATGATCTGCAGCTCCAGTAATCATAACTGTCCTGTTCCCCAGCCTCACATTTCGGCTGTGGGTGGAG
This sequence comes from Oryzias melastigma, assembly GCF_002922805.2. Taxonomy (NCBI): domain Eukaryota; kingdom Metazoa; phylum Chordata; class Actinopteri; order Beloniformes; family Adrianichthyidae; genus Oryzias; species Oryzias melastigma. The sequence continues at coordinate 2,444,633 of NC_050532.1, read as the reverse complement.
TCAGCCTCCAACTTCCCTTTAATGTCTAAATGATAAAATCCCATCAAACATTCTAAGACTTTTAAAAATTCTGACTACATCTTAGCAAAGAGGAAATAAAGAATGAATGAACTGAGGCCCTGTTTGAACTGGTGGCCTGACTACTACTTTGTTCTCTGTGAGAGTCAGAGAGTCCAAAGAAACAAACAAAAAAAAGGGGAGAAAATGGTGATCAAAGCAATAATGTCTTGAAAACAACAAAAATGAACATGGCTGCTTATTAATCACATTTTTATGTCATGTTGTATCTACTGGTTGAAACTCCATGAGATCAGACGTTCTATGATATCTTAGAAAGTCTTACCAGCGCTGCCTTCTCTGCTTCCTCTGCGACCCCTGGAGCTGCTCTCCCGCCCCGACCTCACCCTCTGCCCCACAGAGAAATGAGAAGCACGTCAGCCTGGACCAGGAACCTTTACATTTAACTGCAGAGATCAGGAATGACTACGAACAGATTTATAATCGGATCCTCGTCAAAGACAGTCTTTGAGTCTGGCTTAAATTAAACTGTTAACTAGACTTACAAAAATGTAAGTGTGAATGCTGTAAGCTGAATGTGGAAGATGAAGGTGCCAGAGCTGACAGCTGAAAATGCTGAAAGTAAAAGCTAAAAATGCTCAAACTGGAGCTGAAAACTCTGAAGCTGAAAGCTTACCAAAATATTAGCTAATATTAGTTTAGCCAAAACTGGAAATATAAATCTAATTGTGCCAAAGCAGCTAGCATAATGCTAAAATATTAGCTGGGCTCCAAATTTGACTAGAGAACTAAAAAAAAATCTAAACTAACCAAAAACAGCTAGCATGTTACTAAATTAAAAGATGAATTACACATGATCCTAAAAAAATCCACTAGTTGGAGAAGATTTAAAGTTCAAATGGTGTCTATAGCTGAAAATATGCAGATATTCACACATTTCAAAGTTCACACAGTTTTTGAAGAAATTCCTATTCATTTCCTATGGAGCATATTTTGCTCAATATTTCAACATCTATAAAGTTTATAAATACCAAAAGTACAAGCAGTAATGTCCTAAACGAGCTGAATGTTTTGATACTAAGATTGCTGAAATCGCTGAAAACTGTGAGAGTTTTTTATGTGCCATAAAACTTATGGAAAGGCATTCACACAATTAAATATTTTCAGAAAAAGAAGACATGACAAGATGAAAACACTGATCTAAATATGCATTTTAAAAACTTATCTTAAAATGAATAATTCACAGAAAGCTACATTAAAAAGACATGTATTTTAGCTCTAATAATGTGGTACAAATCCTCATTATAATACTTTCAGGTAACTCTAAAGAGAATCCAGTCATTTAACATTTTTACTGTTGTCTGTTGTACTGAGACTACGATTAAGGACCATCTGGTTTTTATATTAAGGAAGTCTCAGAACTTTTCCTTTTTTACAGATGGAAAAGTTGAAATACAGACCTGAAGCTTTCCCAGCTTTGATTGAAATGCTGCATTGAGTAAAGGTCAGCTCTAATGTGGATTTAGGTGATTTTTCTCAGTAGTTTATTCATATGTTGTTATAATAAAAGCTTGTTTGATAAAACACTCATTGAAATGCCTGATTAATCGTTTATTTTTAATACTATATTTGTTATGAATTTGAATTTTGTTCTGTTTCGAGATCAGTAAAGACTTGTGGGTGCTTGAGGAACAGCAGAACAATTATTAGAAAAAGGATTCATAGACATAAAGAAGAGACAAGTTTTTTGTGCAGTTCTGCTGCGAACGGACACATCTATGTTTCAGTTAGTGATCATACAAAGAGTAAGATGACAGGTGGCTACGATCCTGCAAAGATGATGATGTCATTTATGGAAAAATGACTAAAGCAGCAAATCCAGCGGACGTCTAAGCTTGTAGAAATTACCTGCTCTCTGATTTCCTTCGCCTTCTCCACCTTCTTCAGCTTGATCGCATAATCTTGGACCTCCTTCAGGCCCATATCAGTGCACAACCTCACCAGGAAATGCAGGCCTGCATAACAAACGTCCATTATTTTCTTTAATTCTGCAGCTGTTTAAGCATTTACTTGAAAAAAGATGTGAAAAAGCCCAGAAATTATTACATTCGACATTGTCTGGAAACTTGCGGTTGATGCTTTGATAGGTTTCAAGAGCTTTCTGGTAGTTTCCTAAAAAAATATACATTAATGATTAAAAAAAAAAGATGAAGACAGACAAAACACTTTCCATTCTGTCCTTGCTTTTAAATGACAAACCAATGAAAAAAAAGTTGCATTCTCACCGATTCTTCTGTAGCAGCTTGCCACCATCAGCTGCCACTTCACTTGGGTGGGTCTAAGGAACATGACAGAGAAGTATCCAGTCAGTGTGAAACAACCCAGATTCCAGACACGTTTTTACATTTAAATGGAATAATAGCAACAAAGAGAACAAAAATGAAGCTTGAAATCAAAGCCACATTTTGCTTTTCTGATGTGGTAATAAGATGCTGTTGTACGTCTTAACCTGTCCCAGCAAATTAATTTACTTCTACTTATTCGTTACTTTCTGAGCTGTTGAGGATTCACTCTGATCATCTTTTTATCTATTTTAAAAGCATTCCTTTTAATTATAATTAAGCTGTTTTTATCCAAAATCAAAATCCTGTGCGTTTTTCTAGGACATAGTTTCTGCAAAGCGGCAGGAGTTCAGTAGAGATTCACCTCTGAGTTGTGGCACGGAGCAACCCCGCCCCCACTTCCCCTTCTGGCCCTCCTGTCTTATTTTCCACTTAACAAATAAACTATTTC
>NC_050532.1:2432774-2440296 GCF_002922805.2 Oryzias melastigma | reverse complement strand
CTGGAGGCAAGTAGGGTTAAGTGTCTTGCCCAAGGACACAACGACACTTGGCTGGCAGGAGCCGGAATCGAACCGCCTATCCTTCGATTATTGGCCGACCCGCTCTACCACCTGAGCCACTGCCACCCTAATACTCGTCCTTTGAAACAACAGGAGCTAATGATGGTAGTGAGTTAGTAGTACATAAACATAGAATATATACATACATACATACATATATATATATGTATATATACATGTATAAGCAGCCTTGTTAGTAACATTTAAGACACCACTAAACGTTAGCCGAGTTAGCGTCTTTACAATAACACTAACTCTCAGAATCCCTTTAACTTCCACAAGCACAACCAGACTGAATCCACAAATAAGAGGCAACATTGTTTTCTTAAAACAATTAAAGTTTATAAGTGAAACCTTATAGTGGAAGAATTATGGCCAGTGTGTGTGTGGCTTAGTGGTGCTGTAACAGACTGGAGACCAGGTCAGGAGGAACGCTGCCTTTATGCAACAGCAGCTGTGAGGACTTTGGATGACTTTGGATTTGTGCATGCGTAATTCTTGATTTGTAACTCATATAATACATTATGCGTATAAGTACAATAATTATGAAATTAAAAAATTACAAAACACAATGTACATATGAACAAATTAAAATGACAAAAGCTTGAAACTAATTACTCACAGATCTTTAAACATTACCCTCTAATCACCTCTTACGCACACACAAAACCTCAGTTACGCACAGACTTTTGATGAGACTTATTTCACGTCTCAGAGATTCTTCTGTTCGTACAAATACTACTAGAATACTCGTTTTGAACTTGAAATAAATAATATCCGGGGGGGGGTGTTTGTTTTGATTTTGGTACTTTCAAAAGGTGATCCAACAGTGCAGTTGGTTGCATAATCCATGGACTGTATCCACGGAGCTGTGTGACGTACTTCCGGTTTCTCGATAGCCTAGAGGTTAAATCCCCGCTCTACCGATCAAGAGGTTGCTGGATCGAATCCCACTGGGGGCTTATTTATTTGTTTCTTTTTTTATCCCAAAACTGTTCAATTCAGGTAAAAAAAATGTTTTTTAATAGATAGGGGCAATAAATGACAAAATAGCAATGCTGGGAGTGTTTGTTTTGATTTTGGTACTTTCAAAAGGTAATCCAACAGTGTTTGAACATATAAGAGTAGGGTAAAATTGTTACAATTAATTTCTGCAATAGAAGAAGTCAGACGACAAAATAAACATTTAACACTATTGTAGTCTGAATAATAAAATAAAAACAGTATTTAGTTATTTTTTTTACAATCTTCTTATGCTCAGAAAAAGGTAGGTACTTATACTCTGTTGCATTTACTGCTATAACTTGTGAAATACAACTTGAATAATCTACAAACCCACAAATTCAGTAATTGTATATTTTACAACCTTTAATGCAGTTGCCAAGTAAAAAATAAATGAAACTAGCTAAAGCTAACATGTATATGTATGAGAGAGTATGAACACTCTAGAGGGGAATGCTGGTCTTATAGCTTCTTTCGACAGAGCTCCGGTCAGAGGGAAGGGCACGGAGAATCCAGTTTCCAGTAAACTTTTAATTTCAGGAGTTGAATGAATACATGGTTTCAGAATCCGGTGTAAACATCTGCGTATATGGTTGTCTATGGATGTCTGTGGATGTGTGTGTGTGTGTGGTCTGCAAAGAAACGAAATACAGATAATATTGTTATGGTATACTGAGAAGTAAATAACCTAATAATCATTAACATTATTTACCTGGATAATTTAAATAACAAAATTTAGTAAACAAACCATAAATAAACAGAAATTAAGTAATACAAAGGGTTAAACAAGCATTTGTTAGTAATCTAAATAGATTTACATGTCTCTGGCTCCCTCTAGAGCATGGGTGTCAAACTCAATCACACAAGGGGCCGAAATCTAAAACACACCTTAGATCACGGGCCGAACAGGATCAACATTTATTGAACACTCTAAAACTACATTTAAAAATATAACCTTCAACATTTATTGAACACTCTAAAACTACATTTAAAAATATAACCTTTTAACATAAATATGAACTAGTTATATAGCATTACCTGTGATAATTCTAGTGTGAATGCTGTGAGCTGAATTTGGCTGCTAAAGATGCTAATGCTGATAGCTAAAAACGCTAAAACTGATAGCCTGCTAAAATATTAGTTAATGCCAAATTAGCCCAAAAATAAAAAACAAACAAACAAGAAAAAAAAAAAACTTAAATTAGCCAAAACAGCTAGCATGTAGCTGAAATATTAGCTAAACTCCAAAATAGCCTAAAAATCTTAGTAAATGCCAAAATAGACCAAAAAACTATCAGAATGTAAATTTTTTAAACTTAAAACCGTAATTTTTAAACGTAATCATGAATAATAAAAGGACAGGAATATTATTCCAAAATAAATCAAATTAAACCTTAAATAACCTCTAGTATTTTACTCTCTAGAACATTTTTTTTGTCAAAATTATACTAGTTAGAAATAAGCAAAATGATCTGGAGGGCGGGCTGCACGGTGGAGCAGTGGTTAGCGCTCTTGCCTCACAGCGAGAAGGCCCCGGTTCGACTCCCGGCTGGGACCTTTCTGTGTGGAGTTTGCATGTTCTCCCCGTGCATGCGTGGGTTTTCACCGGGGACTCCGGCTTCCTCCCACCGTCCAAAAACATGCTTCATAGGTTCATTGGTGACTCTAAATTGTCCCTAGGTGTGGATGTGAGAGTGGATGGGTGTGTGATTGAGGCCCTGTGACAGACTGGCGACCTGTCCAGGGTGTACCCCGCCTTCGCCCGTCAGTAGCCGGGTTAGGCTCAAGCTCCCCCGCGACCCTGGAAGGGAAGAAGCGGTCAGGAAAATGGATGGATGGATCTGGAGGGCCGGATAAAATTACCCAGAGGGCCGAATCCGGCCCCCGGGCCTTGACTTTGACACGTGTGCTCTAGGGGGCAATAATGCAAACCAGAATAAAATGAGTTTGAGTCTTTTTTTTCTTTCTTTATCTTTTAAGAGCGTTTGTAAACTGTACCTGCATATCGTTTTCTCTCAGCCGGAATAATAGCAAGTTCCTGCGACGGCGATGGATGAGGTTAAAAACAATCAGAAAAAAATTCAGAGGTGAAAAAAAATTCAGTCTGATGGAACTAAAAAACTTCCATACCTTTCTGATCTTCAAGTCTCACTCTGATCATTTTCTGATCAATTTTAAAAGTGTAACCAGTTGTCTTTTAATTATGATTATTGCGGTTTTAGCCAAAATCAATAAACCTGTGCCATTTTTAGGACACTGCAGACCAGCAGGGATTTATTAGAAATTCACCTCAGAGTTGTGGGCGGGACTGATGGCATGGGCAACACCGCCCCCTTTCCCATCACCCATCTATGTCTGCAACCTTTAAAAACTAAAAGTCAGTTTCTTAACTGGTCAAAAAAAAAAAAAAACATCTACAGCTGCAAAGTCCCATTTTACCGTTTGGAATAAATATATCTGTTCAATATTTTAAGGCTATTAAGCCTCTTATTTATAAAATGTTGCTTTAAATACAATAACTATTTTTGTATGTAACAATTAAAAGAACATAAATAAATAAATACTGCAGTTCATTCAAATTCCTTTCAAAATGAAATTCATCCTGTGTTAAATAACTAATTTACTTTTTTTTTTTTTTTGAAAGCCAATGAGATACAGTGGAGGGACAAAAGAGCTTCATGCGACTCCAGAGTCTCAGGTTTAAGACTCTTGGTTTACATTATATCCCAAATGCTTATAGACCCTCACAACCCCAACCAGTGCAACAAAAATGTCGAGCCATATTGGAGCTGTCCAGCTATCCAGGTTTGAGCCAGATACCAGCTCAGATGAGGAAAGCAAAGATGTTTATGGGTCCATTGGTTTGCAAGCAAATGTATCAGAGTGGAGAGGAGCAGGGAGCTTGTGGCCCTCTCATCGTATTTTTTATGTCACAAATACGTTCTTTTTTAAATGGAAATTTTCCGTTTGCTCCTGATTCACAACAATTTCAATAAAGAAATACTCAAAAAATCTGTTTTAATATGAATGTTGTTTATAAATGTCAATTATTATCAGAAAAGTGTCTCAAGAACATGTTAAAAAACACCAAAAACACTATTTTCATTGGAGTGGGTATTTCAGGAGTGTTGTGCGAAGGGCATTGATTATATATGAAAACAATTTCTCAGTAAGATTTTTATTCATTAAGAAACATACAAGAGTGGTTTTGTCCATTTCCACTGAAAGTTTGTTTCGTTTTCATGAATGGGGAAAGTTTTAAATTGTGTATCTGATGTCTAGAAAAGAGACAGAGGTTTGTCTGAAGGAGGCAAAGTGTTTTCTGCAAAAAAAACAAACAAAAAAAACTATTTTATCTTCCTGAAAAGTACATGCATTTTTCTTTGCTGTAAATACAATAAAGCGTATTGTTTTTAATAACTTTTGTAACATGTTTGCAGGTTGAGGCTTCAGACAATAAAACGGGAATTGTGTACGTTTGATTCATTTAAATGAGGAGAGATCTCTGGGATATTTTTAGTTATTTAACTCTGACGCAGAAACAAATAAGTCCATAAATTCTGGCAGTCTTGCACTGACTTACCTGTGTGGGATAATCTGTAAGTGACAAAACCTCAAACTGAAGACAACGATTGCAGTTAAAGGCCAGACCATGCTAAAGCATCGCTTCCGGTGAATATAAAGGTGAGATGATGATTGGCTGAGAGGAAAAGGCAGGCAGTTTAGCTATTAGTTCTGAGTGACAGTCAAATGTTGAGTAGCGTGCAAAGAGGAATGACAGCTCACAGACTTCCTGGAAGTGAGTAGATGTTCCTCATTGAATTTTTACCAAAGCTTTTTACTTTTGGTTGCATCTACGATGCTGTAAACATACAGACTCAATGGAGAGAGCTGCATGACTGCAGAGGACCTGTTTCTCCCCAGCATCTGCTATGTGGATCTGCACAAATATGACTATCAAGGTCTGCAAATCCTTCTGGACAAAGTAAGTCTTAAACTGAACTATGGCTGAAATGAATCACAGAGTTATTCATCAATTATATGTTTGAGGATTTAAATGTCAGACTTTGAAGACAAGCTTTTACTTTTTGTTTGAGATATTTAAGCCATTGTTTTGGGGGAAGCACAATATAGGAAAGGACTGAAACACATGGAAAAGTGTCATTCAGATCAACACAACTTTTAGATGATCAAGTTAAATACTAGCACAAATGTTTCTGCCAATGAATTTGATCACCACAACTGAGCTTTTAACTTGCACACAACATGCAAAAATATTCAAACTGCTGACGAACAGATGACAATCCTCCTCTGTGAGAGTGCAAAGCAGTTAAGAAGCATACAAGCACTCCATTGAGAATTGTGTTTTGGTGTTTTTAACATGTTATTGTGGTATAATGGGGGATTTATATTAAGCTTAAAATTGCATTTCTGAGTATTTCTTTGTTGAAATCTTTATGAATCAGGAGCAGTAAAAAAATGCTGTTAGAAAAAGTTTGTAGGTGTGACGTAGAACCTACAAACTCCCTGCTCTGCCCCATTCAGATGAACCCACTTGTAGTCGACCAGATCTGTGCACATCTTTGTTTTCCTTATCCGAGCTGTCATCTGGCTCAAAACTGTGCAGCTGTACAGCATTTGATATTGCCCGCCATTTTTGTTGCAGCAGTTATGTTGGGGTTGTGAGGGGGTGTAAGCCAGTTTTAGAGTCGTTGATCAACCTTTGAAGCATTTGGACGGTGGGAGGAAGTCAAAGTCACCGGAGAAGACCCACGTGTGCGTGAAGAGAACATGCAAACTCCACACAGAAAGGTCACAGCTGGGATTCAATCCACGCTATGAGGATGAGAGCGCTAACCGCACAGCCTGCAAGGTTGAAAGAATTATTAAAATGTTCAAACTTGCTGAATAAATGGTTCTGATCCATGGGGAGAAGGTGGATATTGTCGAGAGCTACAAATATTTAGGCACTGTATTCGACAACAAACTAAAATTTCACCTGAACACAGACACTATTGTGAATCATGGGCAGCAGAGAATTTACCTGCTGAGGAAGCTGAACTCTTTCAATGTGAACCAAACAATAATTAATATTTTTATTGTTCTTTTATTGAGAGTATTTTAACATTTTCATTTATTTGCTGGTTTTACGGTCTGTCTTTGGAAGACAAAACAAACTGCAGGGCATTGTCAAGACCTGCTCTAAAATAATTGGTGTAAGACTGAGGGACCTTCCCTCTCTGTGGAAGGAACAGGTGTTGAAGAAAGCCAAGAGCATCCTGGGACAGCCCCAGCATCCTCTGACTCCTGACTTTGTTTTGATGCCTTCAGGGCGTCGATTTTATGCTCCAACACGAAAAACCAATCGTTTTTCACAGTCTTTTGTGCCCTCAGCAATTACGTTGTTGAATGTAGATAAAAGTGTTTTTTGAGGTTATTGCTGATGTGATATTGTTGTGTGTTGTTGTTATGGAGCCAAGGAGCACTCATTTTAAACTATGATGGTCTGACACATTAATGTGATTGTGTGGTGTGTGTGTGAAACTGCACTGGAAGTTCTACAAATGAATTGCCCATAGGGAACAATAAAGTTTTCTGAATCTGAATCTGAACCTGTGATCTTCCGATCAGAGGTCGACCGCTCTACCTTTATTGAATAGACTGAATAAGCTCAAATAAATCAGTTTTACTGCAAGGCTGCTATCTAGCCAAACCTCTTTAAGTTGTCCTTAGAAATTCTTTATACTCCAGCTTCATCTGTGCCATGTGAGTGGGTGCTTTCAACAGCAATTGTATCAAAAAAGCATCACAGACTATGAGCAATCAGGAGATGCCCTGTTAAGGCCTTCTCACCAATTTTAACTGCACCCTTTAGTACACACACCTCTAACACCACAAATACACACTCTAACAAGCAAACACACATCCATCACGCAAGGAAGGTGGACCTTCGACCTTCTGTCCCCTACCCCATCCCTGGCGGGGGGGGCGGGGTCTCTTGGCCTGGTGGTCTGGTCTCTTGGGTGCCGGTCTCCTGGCCTGGCAGTCTCCTCTCCACGCCGGGAGTGGGATTCCCGAGATTTAAGATCTAGAGCAGGGGATCAAACTACATCGGAGGCTGGGGGTGTCCAGGTCTGAGTGGCACGGGTTCCAGTCCTTGCTCTCGAGAACTAGTCCTCTCCAAAGCTCCACCAGTGGGTGTGTCTGGTCAGGCCTTGTTTACATCACTCCTCCGGGACTTTCGTTTCTCTTGGGTGTGCCTCTTCTTGGCAGCCCCTTCTTTGCTCACCCCCTGGGCCTCCCGCTGCTGGGGCACTCATTTTAAACTATGATGGTCTGACATATTAATGTGCTCACCCCCTGAGCCTCTCGCTGCTGGGGCACTCATTTTAAACTATGATGATCTGATGGGCTGGGGCCTGCGCTCTTTGTGCTCCTGTGCCTTCCTGCTCTCGGGTGT
>NC_050532.1:2430992-2432731 GCF_002922805.2 Oryzias melastigma | reverse complement strand
TCTCTTCTTTTCCGTCCGGTCCAAAAAAACAAAAACAAAATATAATCAATATAAATAAAATTTAGCATTGAATACAAAAGGGGTTTATACTCAATAAATCATACAGTAACATCTGCCCAACACTAGAGGGTGTCAGCCCGTATCTGTTTGCTCAGCTGTTGGACAGGACAAGTTAAAAAAAAAAAGCATCATAGACTGGATTTCAAAACATCAGAGAAACTTATGCTTTGAATTAAAAAATGTAAAAAAGAAAAAGAAAATCTTGGTCCACAAGAATTCCCATTCACAACATCTTCACTTGGAATTTCAATGTGTGGAATTGGCTGTGTCTAGCAATGTCAGGTACATTATAAATGTAAACAAAGATGTGAAAAAAAATACAAAATAAAATACAATTACTTAAATGATATCTTTGTAAATACTATGTAATTATATCAGTGTCAGTTGTATTGACTCAAGTGTCAAGGTTAGGCAATGTGTTGAAACACTTCATGACACTTCTACTACCCATCACTACAGCTCAGTATCTCAATGTTAAACTTTCATCCTTGACTTGTGTTCACAATCCGAAAGGAACAAAGAAGTCAGCAGTTTTGCTAAGGGTTCATAATTCAAATCCCCCTCTAATCAAATAGAATGGTTTGATCCAATTCAACACACAGGTGGACTGCAACCATTGTTATTCTTATATACAGTCTATGACTGCAACACAAACTACATAAAACACCTGATTCAATGTATGCTATAATAGATCATCTCTGTTCTGTAAAGTGATCCAAAACCTACCAAAATGCCCAAGTTTATGTGAATAAACACAACAAATACCAGTAATTGGGTTTGAATGATGGCCTACAAAGGCACCCCCATACCTTTTTTTAACAACAGTGTGGGAATTTACCAAAATCCCATACAGATGGTTAAAATTGTCCAAGTAACATTAATTATATAAACTGAACAGAAAAAGCTGCACTTCCTTTCTATTGCAACTACCGTCACCAATCAGGAGTGATCTTTTTGGAAGTCCACACCCCTTCCCAGGTTGGGATAATCTTTTGATCAAATGTTTTGAACATTTGAGGTTCGGCCCAGTAGACACCACTTACTTTTATTGAGGTATCTGATTGGCCAGTTTATGAATAACTTCCACTACAGCAAAAAATACAATGAAATAAATTAACAGGAACACGTTAAAAACCATTAAAAACAAATGGAAAAGCAAGAATGGTTATTGAAATAATTTTGTGTATATTATTTTTTTAATCACTGGATAAAAAAAAGAGCCAATAATTTGTAAACTACCTTCAGGAGTGTAACTGGTCTCCAATTTTCTAAAATACCGGGGTCTTTATTTGATTCTGGTAATAAAGTCATCAAGGCTTGTTTCGTCGTGGATGCCATTTCCTTTTGCATACTCCTTGTACATCTCCATAAGATAAAAGTAACAGTAATTTTTTTCTTTTTGGTAAAAACAGAATTTCGTGAGGCCTTTCCATTTTCCACCTTCTTAAAATGTATTTAGAACCTCATTTTTATATAAAGAACTGTCACAAGTGGTCTGAAATAGAAGGGAGAAAGTCACGTGACCATTCGCAATATGAAGCTAGTACTTATTCGTCACTTCCGCTTTGAAAGGTTATACAAAGTCGCGCCAAAGCTTGAGTATAGCATCACTGGAAATTGTCCAAGTAATCGTTTTTTTAAGCCACTATTATATACTACAGGATATATTAATAAATATA
>NC_050532.1:2429683-2430855 GCF_002922805.2 Oryzias melastigma | reverse complement strand
AAAGCTGGAGTATAGCATCACTGGAAATTGTCCAAGTAATCGTTTTTTAAGCCACCATAATATACTATAGGATATATTAATAAATATAAGTATATTACATTTTCACAATTATTTGCTATCAAAATACTCTCAGTGTAATGTCTATGTGGGTGAAAATCGGAATAACTGATTAAAGTATGAAAAAAAACTTAAAGGTAATAAGCATATATGATCATTTTTGCTTTTAAATATTAATTATTAGTTGGAAAAAAGCTTTAAACTGCTCGCTTGCTATCAAATATTTATTCGCGTTAGAAACTTTGTTTCCGCTTCCGGTATCGTTCTTTCCGGTTTGGGCCCTCCATTAGCCGTCATGAAGTGAGTTCAAGGAATACAATCAAACATCATCCATGCTTATCATTGTGATTTTAAAAGAACATAATTTGACTATAATGGACATTGTTAATTTTTCATTAAATTACATGTTATATTTGTGGTTTCCAGGGTTGAATTGTGCAGTTTCAGCGGGTATAAGATTTACCCCGGCCATGGCCGCCGGTACGCTAGGATAGACGGAAAGGTAACAGACTCACAAACTACACAGACCACCTCTCATTTGGTGCTTATAGGTAAAAAAAAGTCAACTACGTGGTAAATAAAGTTTGGCTGAATATTTATAACAGCTTGTAGCTCAAACTTTCTTGGCTCGAGGTACCATGCTAAACGTCCTGATGCTAACTTGTCAACTTGCCGGCTTCACCATCTGTTCAAGTTAAATCTAAGACTGATCAATTAACCTCTCAATTATACTAGTTATGTTCGTCAACTATACAATTTATTATCAATTATTAATTTTGTACTCAGTTTCCCATTCTTGGTAAATTTATGTTCTGACCATTAGCAAAAAGAAAAGGGCTTTTTCTATGGGCTCCCGAAAGGCCCAAAAAGGTTATTCTACAGATACACAATAAATAGCTGTAAAATGTATTGATTTTGATGTGAGGTACCTCAAACTGCGATTGGATAAACCTATCAAGTATACTAGTATCGGCTGTATTTTTTTTAGGAATACTAAAGAGATTCTAAGTCCAAAAGGATATCAGCCAACCTAGACCATTCATTACTAGGGCTGGGAATCACTGGGTACCTCACGATACGATACGATACGCGATACATGGCTCACGATATCGATA
>NC_050532.1:2423879-2429654 GCF_002922805.2 Oryzias melastigma | reverse complement strand
ATTTGATAAACCTGAATGAACTTGTATTGCTCATGGGATGGTACACAGTCATCTGCCTCTATTTTATCATGACTATATTGTGTATTTATAAAAGTTTTATATGTTTAGGTGTTTCAATTTCTGAATGCGAAATGCGAGTCCGCCTTCCTGGCGAAAAGGAACCCCAGACAGATCAACTGGACCGTGCTGTACAGACGTAAGCACAAGAAGGGCCAGTCTGTAAGTATTCTTGCATATTCTGTTGCACATCAGTTTTGCGCCAATACACAAAACACTACTATCGTAGTGTTACGTACTGGTGTAAAACAGCTCTTCTCCATGACAGAATTAGTCAATTTATGACTTCACTACTGTAAGGTTTTGCAGTTAGCACTTGCAGCATTGTTGCACATTAATATCAAATGTACAGTTTGGGTTGATGAACATTTTGATCAGATTGGCTGCAGGTGAAAGGTGTGCATGGTGTCGGTCTGTGTTATGTGTTGCTGCTGGACTGTGTTTTGCAGCCTGAGCAGCAACGCTCACTCCACACCTGTAGCCGTACAACAACAGGAGATCATAGTACTGGCCTTTGACGTCTTTAAAGACAACCTAACATCGGCCAGCCTCCAAACTCTCCAACATGTTTAAAAGAAATACGTTAGTGTTTTGCTGCTGGTCTTTATAAAGAAACTGCTGGTGTGTTATATGTTCTGCTTTAAACTTAAGTACCTGAATTTTTATTATTTTGTTTATTTTACAAATAGTGTTGCCATGTTTGGATGATGGTTTAAATCAGGGATGGATAATTTTAATGATGGGGAGGGCCCCAATTTTTCTTCATCACCACCAGGGGGCCACATAGGACTGCACACTTCCATAACTGAAATAGGAAAAAGGGTACCAGTTTAACCCTTCCGCTCTCTTTGGGGTCCAGATGACTCCAACCACATATTGATATGTGATTCCTTCCATGACAAAGGTGGACAGGATTTTATGTCTGTCATGGACATTAGTGAAACTCAAAAATCAAAGATAAAAAAAAGTTCAGCGCACTGTCTTGGGGGGTCCAGATGACCCCAATTTTAATGTAAACAAACTAAGGAGAGCGGAAGGGTTAAGTAAGACCAAAATTTGTATAAGGTTTATTTATCAACCTGTCTTCTTCGGTTTAGGCCACCAGCCGCATATTGTTTCCTAGCGCCATCTACCGGGGAACCATGAAATTACAGTTTGAAATTAGTTCTACAGTAGAGGAAACATGGTCTGAAAATGTATGAGGGTCATGTTGAATGAGGAGGCGGGTCGCCAGTTGCCTATCCCTGGTTTCGATAATTTGTGTAGCTAATTAAGAATACATAGCTGTGGCTTTAAATGCAACAACTTCTGTTTACTTGATAAAATTCAACCAGATTTTTTATTTGCCCAGCAAAGGATGGTACAGTTTGCATTATTTATGTCATCCTACTGTTGATCTTGAAGTTACCAATAGCAGACCAGTTAGTAGAATTAGTGGGGATGTCCAGGCTCGATTACATAGTTTCAGAACTGATTGAAATTGGATATCGTATCCCAATCAGAAATTGAATATTCATTTTACTCTCGTTATTAGGATCAGCGCTACATATTTCAAATTTATTATTCCAGATGAATTCTGTACAAAAAGTCGGATCATATTTTTTTTTGCCACAGAGTGCAACCAGAGATGGCACTAGTTTGAGCAGGAGGTGCACAGAAACAGTTCTGTAAAGTTGGAAAGATATTCACAGATTCAGACTTAATGACTCAAAAACTTTAGTAAATGTATTGAACGGATGTGCTCAATTCAAATTCTTCCCCTACAGCTTCTCCCTACCTCTACATGAAGCTGTATGAGCTGAGGGTTATGGAAAAAAGTGTCTTCAAATTCAGATGTTGCTAACCCTGGATGACGTCATGACTCGCTGCTCATCTACATTAGTGCATTGCTGCTAGTGCTTGGAAAATACATCATGTCAGTTTTACAACTTAAAAAAAAATGCTAAAACAAAGCCATTAGTTACATTTTAATGTAAACTTCAGTACTTCAGACCACCCACATGAAGAAAGCGTGATGCAGAATACCCTCTCGGCAGAGGGATAAACAGCTCTATGTCCCTACAGCTTTCCCTTTAAAAAAATCTATTTCGGACACTGGTAAAGCTCCAAATACCCATTCAATTAGAGGGGTTCTGGGAAGCTGTAGAGGAAGAATTCAGATTCGGCCTGCATGTAACAACAAGTGTGTAATCTCTTTAAACAGGAAGAAGTGACTAAGAAGCGCACCCGCCGCGCAGTGAAGTTCCAGAGGGCCATCACTGGCGCCTCCCTGGCTGAGATTATGGCGAAGAGAAACCAGAAACCAGAGGTCCGCAAAGCCCAAAGGGAGCAGGCCATCAGGTAACATGGAACAAATTATGGATCCTCCTTTAATCTTTTGTCTGGATTTGCAGATCAAATGCTCTTTAAAGTTTGATTCTCAGTTTGTTTAGACCTGCTATATGAATCCTTGAATATCATGCCATTCTTGCTGACAAACCTGGCAACTTTTTTGGGGCTAAATCCCAACAGTCGTTCTGCAATAAAGAACACAACACTTAATAGAAATGCGTGTCTGGACTCGTTCAACATGCTGCATCTAGTTTATCGATTTATTGTTTTTCCTCAGAGCTGCCAAGGAGGCCAAGAAGGCGAAGCAGGCAGCTAAGAAACCTGCCACTGCAGCTGCAAAGGTGAGAGCTGCTGTGTAACGGCTCTAGTTTACTAAAAGTAGTACAGTGGTCCCTCAGTTACACAAAAAAAAAAACATGCAAAACTGAAAACAAATCAGCCAAACAGTGAGACTGTGAAAGGTGAACCACACTATAGTGAGGGGACACTGTACTGGTTCAAACAAGTGTTTGTCAAAATGTGCTCTTCATAAACTCATGTGTTCTTGCATTTTCTTCTAGACGTCTGCTAAGGCTGCACAGAAACCCAAGATCGCCAAGCCCATGAAAGTCAGCGCACCCCGTGTTGGTGGAAAACGCTAAACTGAAATATTGTTAATAAAAAGATTTCAATCATATTGACTCAACTTGTGATTTCTAAAGTGGATATTATGCTATAATAACCTTCAATAGATGTTATGAACTTGATTATGTCAACTTTTGAGAAAAAGTTGGTGGGGTGGAATTAAATAAATTCTCTTCCCTCCTCTCCCTTTCAACCAATTATCTATTTGAAATCATATTTAATGGATTCAGTGCATCAAAACCTGCATGTTTACATGCAATTATGTCTATTAGGAGTTATTATAAATAGCATAATTTTCTGGGATTTTGTGTTTTTGCTTAAAATAAACCAATATATCAGTATAAACAATTATCCTCAAGACATTTGCTATAAATTAATCATTTTAATAAGTTCAAAGCTTGAACTTCAAAAATAATTCAAATCTTAACTGTGAAAAAAAAAAAATCAAAAACATGTTAAAAAGCTTGTTTGCCAAACCGTTCAAAGGTTGAATGGTTTCAGGAGCTGAAAGTATGCTAAAGTTCAAAGCTTTTAAACTTTTCAAGGAGCAGAACACTTTCTATTGATTTTTATCAGCTGAAAATGTCCTATTTTGCTTAAAATGACAAAACATTGATTAGAAAATTGGGGTGCAACTATAAATCGACTCCATCGATTTAGGTTACTACAATCCAACCAGATCAAGTTTGAGGGAAGCTGTTAAATTAAATTATACTAGTATAAAATCATTTTAAAGGGAAATGCATCAAACTTGGAGAAACTATTTGGATTGAACTATGTTAGGTTTAACTATAACGTTAAAATGCAGTGGCGGGCCGTCAGGGCCTGCAAGGCCTTCTCTGCTGGCCTAAAAATATCTGAATCACAGACTGATATTAATTATTATTTATTTCCGTGAATACGTATTCTATAATTCCAAATGCTCTGTCTTCGTCCTTTCATTGCTGTCTCCCTGGTTGCGCTGCTTCCAGACGTGTATTTTCCTATTTAAGCATTAACCAATCACATTGCAGCACCATTTGTTGCTAGGGTCAAAGAAATCTGCCCGGAGGCCTTCACAATCAGTTCTGCGGGCCCTGTAGCATAAAATAATTGTCGACCAAACTGTTGCTTCAACCAATCAGATTTGGAGTAGGCGACACCAAGGCCTTCTAGCAGGTGCACGGAAACGTCATCATTTTCACGAGCTTTGATTGGATAGTCGGAGAGTGTACAAGGCAGAGCTGGCAAACTGCATCTGTAGCGACTCAGCGAGCTGCACCAGCAAATGTATCGAGTGGATTTAATAGCTTTACTGTCAAAGCCATTTTCCAGACAGACTTTTCAAGAAAAGCTGGACATTGTTAAGCAAAGTCGGGCAACTCTGAAGCTAGCAAGCCTGTCACAACCGGGAGAAGGATTTGAACGCCACTTTCAGTCCTAACTACTAGCGGTACCTTCATTTCGGGGGCGGGGTGAAAGCGCTGGATCCACAAACAGAGGAAAATCATCACGAAGAGTGACACAGATTTACACTTCCACCAGTCCACTAATTACGTGTTTGGTGGACAAAACAACCTGATCAGTGCGATCGGAGGAGATCAGAAGGGAAGTTATTAAAGCCCCGTTTGTGTCTGTTATGGTGGATGAGACGACAGACGCGAGTAACGCAGCAGCTCGCTCTGGTTCTGCGTTATGTGACGGACACAGGTGCCGAGGAGCGGCGTGTCAGGTTTGAAGATGTTACCAGTGGAAAGCGTCTCATCGTCTGATTTTTGGTGGAAAATGAATGTCTGGGTAAAGTTGTGGCACAGTTTTGTCTGGCACGGGTAAAGGAGTTCCGTGACTCCGTTGAGCGGGAGTGAAGCTGAAATCTACGAGGCCCCTGAACGCACCACGGGCGCGTGCAGCGCAAAATCCTCGTGTGCACTACCGACAATATTATTTTCCAGACACAGACCTTGATCGATCACAAAAACTGATGTTTGTCTCCCTCCTGGACCACAAGAGGCTTCAGGAATACCAGAACATTTCCCGCATGCAGCCTTTTCCACCTCAGCCACGGAACACTTCCCATCTGCGAAACGCACGGATTCTGCACGACAGAGTGATTGAAATCTTGAGGAAAGAAAGGATGGATTTTGTGTTTAAATAATCTGGATTTTTGGTGAGTAAAATTTTGCTATCTCCCTACATAATATTGAAATTTTATCAGGTTATTGTTGATGCTTTTGGTGTGTGTGGCAGTTGTACCTGCAGTAGAAGTTTTATTGCCATAAAATAGTTAATGAGGGTTGGATTGATTCAGATGGAGCACTACTGAAGGCCTAGGTGTGAAATGCATGGCCCGCCACTGTTAAAATGACCATCACAGAACACGTGATTAACATTCATTCTTCTTTGTTTAAACATGTATCACATATTTAATTTACACTTGATTATATTGAAGAAATGCAAGGAATCTGGGAAATCTTCACCTGCACCGTTCAGTATCAGGTATTTATCTGAGTCACTCTGGAGGAAGTTCTGGATAAAGATGTCCTGGTTTGATTTTAGGCTAATAAATTGGATCATTCAAAATGAATCAATATTGACTATGAATCGTATCATGTACCGTAAATTATATGAATAAAATCCTTAAAGTTATTCATTACAGTCCCATTAGAAAAAAACCTATTAGGATACAACTAAACTAGCTAATTTCCACCTAAACCCCTTTTTGCAATCTTAGTGTTGGTTTATCTCTTAGAACTAACATTTCCATTTAAATATAAAGCTTTCTTT
>NC_050532.1:2403441-2423504 GCF_002922805.2 Oryzias melastigma | reverse complement strand
CCTATTAGGATACAACTAAACTAGCTAATTTCCACCTAAATCCCTTTTTGCAATCTTAGTGTTGGTTTATCTCTTAGAACTAACATTTACATTTAAATATAAAGCTTTCTTTCTTTCCTTTTACTTGTTAACTCATATTCAACTGAAGAGTTTCTGACAAGTAAATACCAACTCAGAGGACGCCATTCATACTGACCTTCATTCTCCATTCATCATGGTGCTGCCCCCATCAGAACATTCTTACAGTTGCAGCAGAACTGTTCCTTTCTGGAGTCCAGGGAAGTGTTGTGTAATATACCTCTCAAAATACTTCAAACTCTAGTTTCCAACTCATATAAGCTGACTTTTTCATCAATCTTCCTTCTTTTCCTCCTATCTTTGAACCTTTTCTCTGTTTTTTCCCCTCTATCCAAAAAACACTTAATTCCAACCCCTTATACTAATAATAAAAAAATCCTTCCTTGTGGGTAAGGGGTTCGAGACTCCATCCAAATGATGTTAGCTTGGGGATGTGAGGGGCTGTAAGCTAGCAGGTTCTCTGCAAACAGAGAGCTCTCAGCATCAGAGTGGGTCTTTAAAGATGCATTTAACCCTGATGAAAACAAACCTTACCAGGGCTTTGTTATTAAGCAAGTCATAACAAAATAACTTCACCTTAATCATTTTGGCTATTCTTTTCCTGGAGTCAAGATTTAAGTAAAAAAAACTGATAATTTCCTAAAAGTTCAACCTAACTTGCTAAGTTCTGAATGGCAAATGTGACATGTAATCATATATATGCTTTAAAGCCCTGATAATAAATATAATTCTTTAATAAACATCACAGATCCGTCATGTAAGTGTCAGTATTTATTAACACACCTTATATTTACAGGTATTGATCAAACCTTCATGGTGTCTTTTGTTCAGATTAGGTGTTAACAGTTATTGCTAAATTATATGGATTCCCCCCTTTTGGGAACACATCTTCAGACAATATCACACCTCCAAAAAAACAGTCTAACAGCAGGTATACTGAGCAGCACCTGTGTGGTATCTTTCTAAGAGGATTAATTCCAAAACTGCAAACATAAACCACAGCATTTTTAATCTGATATACAGTTTAAAAACACAGATTAGACATGGGTAGAGGCAGAAGTGGGTCGTCTCTTTGTTCTCACGTGGTGTTCAATTGGAAGAAATCAAACTAACAATTAAAACCAATTCTAAATGATGAGTTAAAGAATAAATAATACAATCCTGCAGAAATGTATTCTTTGTTTTTACAGATCTAAAAAAAGTTTTGTGGAAGTTTACTACATTTTTTTTTGCTAAAGACATAAATGGAAAAAACAAAACTCAAGCTAATGCACACGTTAAACGTGACCTTAAATTAAACACTACAATCATAGAGCTTGATGAAGTAGTTGTGCGTTGATGACCATCCTTGAGTATGTGTTGGCTACAGTTAAAATTTGTCATAAATGTTTACACACCCTGAGGAAATCTGAAACTTTGAGGGGAAAAAGTGCATATTTCCAACAGGGACACCAGGCTTAATAAGGTGGAAAAGCGTTTATGGCATGAATGTAATGATAGTGAGATGACGTGAAAGTCTCCCTTTGAGTCAGCAGCAGAACTGCACATCAACAGGAAAGAACAACTTCAAGACTCTATAGCCTTTTGAGCTTCGGCCTTCTTGTCTTGTTCATACCTGGAAAGTGGAAAAAAAAAAACGTAAAAAGTGAAAACAGCCTTAGTCTCAATGACATTGTTGCCATCACACTGTAAAGTAGATTCAACCCACATTGTTACTGCTTTGTCGAAAGTTATTTTGATGCAGAAATAACAAGCATTGAGAATGACTAGCCTATTATTAAGTGAATCGGGTAGAACTTAATATCCTTTTTTTCCCCACACTGTTTTGTCAAACTTCCCCAAAATTCTTGTGTTGTATGACCCGCAGGTGCAAACCACCCCCGCTCTCACTGGTTGAGCGGCTGCCACACGCCCCTAACCCTCCACCTGCCACCCTGGTCAGAGCTGTACGTGAAACCGTGAAAATTGTGGCTTCTCTACCGTTTTTATTTTCATAGCAACCATTTTATTTTCTGTTTGCCCGAGGGTGACAGAAAAATCGAGGTCATTTTTAGAAAAATCCGAGAAAGTAAAATTTTTGAATTCCTAAGCAACTGAAGTTTTCGTTAACCACGCCCACATTCCTAATATGTTCGTATTGTATGTAGTTTTTAAGTTTATCTTGAGCCAACGAGTCATGTATTCAATTTTTTATGATACAAATCAACACTTTTTCTCCTAAAGAAGCACTCCAATAATCTTCAAGGAGTTGAGAGGTAATCCCTAGGAGTTTAAAACGGTAGAAGGTACTAAAGGTGTTTGTTTTTTTAAAGTCAAGATGACCACCTTTTCCTGAGGTCAAAGGTAAACAAAACTTTGGTTATGGTTGTAGACTGAACCTGGCAGCCAGTTTGTGGGAAATTTAGCTTGAAGCCATCCTATGATAATTCTATATACATTGTGTGGCCGCCCAACTCAGATTGGATAGCAACGTTTGTCCATCATTTCAACCAAACTATTTGGCATGAATCCATACTGGGAAGGGGTGTGTATTGGCAAGAGTCTGGCAATATGATGCATATCGCGATACACATGTCATGATTAAGATACGTATCCCAAGACAGTACCAGACAACATTTTATTGTCATGTAAAATATAACTTAATTATTATCTGAACAATAATATATTTTTCAAGAATTAAATTGTAAAATACATTTTATTTCATGCTCAGAATAATAAGCACTGCAACTGTATCTCCTGAACAAGTTGCTTTTACTCAAGCACATTCATGGTGCTTTTCTTTTAGTAATTTAAGAAACATTTAAGTGGAACACATAATTAAAACTAAACTACATGTTCACTTTTAAATAATAACTGAATATCGCCTTGACAGTATTTTAAATCGATACATGCATCGCCAAATATTTTACAGAATCGATATTTTCTTACATGCCTAATACTAGGTATGCTCCGTACTAATCATAAAACTTTCATTAGTATGCATATACAGAAGTTTCATTTGGATTTTGAGATCTACATTTTTTTAATGTTTTGTATTTATTTGTTTTACTTTTTTAATTCTGTGATCTTTAACATGTTTTTGTGTTGAGTGATTTACACCTCAAGGCCACCATACATTATAATCATAATCACACAAACAAATAATTTTGAGAGAAAATAAACTAAATTCATGTAAATACAAGTTAAACTTAAAACTCAGTGCAGGCTTTAATCATTTTGACAACAAATGACCAGGGCTATCCTCTTTCTTGCTTTCAAACTTGTATAGTACACACTGTGCTACTAATGTAGTACACTTTTTTACATCTGTGTACTGCACCCTTTGGATAACTGGTAGTAATTCAATTTTTACAAATCGACTTTAGAAACCCAATAGTTAGGAACGATTGAACGTAATGACTTCTATTTCAACCTTCTTCTTACCTTTAACCCTGTTAAGACCTGAGCTAATATCTGAGCTAACTCTCTTCACATGTATTCACAGGGACGCAGTTAAGCAGAATTAACCCAATATGTGATGTGGACGCCAGGTCTTATGAGGTTCATCATCCTGATTACAGGAGTTTAGATAGCCCACCTCCAGATCCTGTAAAGCTGAGAGCTTCCAGCACCACCTACAAAGAAGTTGACCGCAAAAAGGTTCCAGTTCTTGGGGATGATGACCAGAGAGTACCTGGACCAGATGAGCCCTGGAGAAGAAGAACTGGGGTAAAGGTTGTGCGCAGAGGAGAGAACATTTTGGCAACGATAAGCGGATAAGACTCGTTTAAATCAACAGATCGCATCATGTGACCTTTAGCACTAACAGAGCAAACAAAAACAGCAGAGTTTAAATCCAGATCACTCATTTAACAGATGTGTTGGTCAAAGTTTAAACAGCTGATCTGAAGGTCACCGACACAGAGGCTTCATAAATGAAGTCTGGTCTCACCTGTGGCTGTCAGCACACACGACTGTGACAGACTGAGCTTCTCCGCTGGCCGCGTCATGTCCGCCAAACCTGCCATGACCAGACCCTGCAGAGAACAAGCACATCCTAATCACATAACTAATTTTATACTCTTTATTAAACTTACAAATATGATCTAATGTTTGTGTGCAACTTGTAACAGAGATGTTTAAATAAAGTTTTGCACATTACCAGCTAAACAGTTAACTTACCCATTTGAACATTGGGGCCCAGAAGAAAACCGTTTTTGGACCTGAAAGCAACAGAAATAGGAACATAAGAACATCAGATACAATAAGTAAGAGATAATGCCCTTTGAGGTGTCCATTATCAGAAATTAATGGACAACGCGGCGGCGTCCATTTATTTTACACAGGTCTCTTACAAAAGAAATAACCATTTAACCAAATATTAGTACTTTAATTTTGTTATTTTTTAAATCTTTAAATCATTTTTCACAAGAAGCAGACTATTTGATACACGGAGTGACATGGTAGCGGCTAACGAGCCTGCACGGACCTCGCTCTGCTGCAGCGGAGGCAAGTGGTACATAAGCTAAACGCCATGTTAAGTGATCCAAAAGCATCAAATTCAGAGGGAAAATTAACCTATGACAGCTTTATTTGTCCGGATGATGAAGCAAAAGCTAGCGTCAAAGAAACAAAGTCTACAAGTAGCTTCCTTAATCGCTTTTAATGCCGTGGTTAGGGCTGTTCGATAAAACTATAACAGTATATATTGTGATAGAACTTTTTCTTGATAGAAGAATGAGGCTTTTATTTTGAAGGGTTATTTGGATCATGTTCAGTACATCTGTTATGTTGAAAGTATGTATTTAAATCAACCTTAGCTACATTTTAACTACATGCTAGCTGTCTAGGCTAACTTGGGCTTTTTTTTTGTTTTTTAGGCTAATTTTGACTCAGCTTACAGCATTCACACTAGCATTATCACACATAATGCTATATATTTAAATTATACAAATTTATTTCAAGTTTTATAACAATTGTTAGGTGTTGAAGTTTTTCCCTGATGAAGGCTTGAGTAAAGAAACATGTCAACAAATGTTGAGCTTTGCAGGTCTGGACAGTGTGTGGGAATCATTTGTGGCTTACCATTATTCTTTTGTCACTCTTAACATTTTATCATGGGTGTTTGAGTTATCCTGTACCACATAGGACAGATCATGGGCCATTAAACAATATAATCTGGCCCACTAAACTAAAAAATTAAATTCATAATCCTTTTTGTTTTCCCTGTAATTCCATTGTCTGCCCATAGATGGTGCACTACAAATAGTTTAGGTGCAAAACCTTACAGTGTTCCACATTCTCTGGTGTTAGAAGACTGTGACTGACATGAATACATGCTTTTCGAGTGGGACCGTCATTCCAACATGAACTACATGAACGTCGCATTTCTCTACTTTTGCATCTTTCGTTAAGAGACATCAACCCATTAATGCGACTGGCACTAAAATGAGAAAACAAAAGTTACAATTTTTAAATAAAAATT
Source organism: Oryzias melastigma (assembly GCF_002922805.2). Lineage (NCBI taxonomy): Eukaryota > Metazoa > Chordata > Actinopteri > Beloniformes > Adrianichthyidae > Oryzias > Oryzias melastigma. The sequence goes on along the minus strand of NC_050532.1, from coordinate 2,417,962 downwards.
CCAAAAAGTTTTGTTTAAAAATAATTTTTAATCAAAATGAAAGTAGATTTTTATCCTTATTTCCACACTATCTCTTTCTCTTATAAGGTGAATTACCAAAACACTTCACACATTGGCTTCTATCTAAACATTTAGAACCCTTCATGGCCCACGAGTAAAAGAAATGTCCACCCCCTGATGAAGAATCATCTTAATGCCGCAAATGCAGTAATAAGTAGTCTGATATCAGCAGTGATAATATATATGTTTGTTTACATCTGTGATTCTTTATTAATAATGTCTAGTTCTTTGCATTTGACCCAATCTGGGCTCCAGGTAGACGTTGTAGTGATTATAGAGTACATAGTTGGTTTTCCAATCATCTGGAAAAACACAGACGCACAATCCAGTGAGGAAACTGCATTTGTCCTGGAAACTGGCAGCAGTGCTGCTGGCATAATAAAAGAGTGGCACGGCTTTCTCTACAAATCACATTTGAGGGAGTTTCTGTTCGTCAACACCCCTCCTTCAAAGCAGGTCAGAGAGTCGACCTTGACCCGATTTCTACTAAACTTTCACATAAAAAGACAGAGCTGTGTCTAACCAGAAACAAGTTAATGTTCAGACTCACTTTCCTCCTGACAAGATAAATGTTGATGAGGCCTCAGTCCATTCTGTTCTACCAATAGAACCATACATTGTATAGTGCATGTGGCACCTTTCACAGATGAGGGTTCATTAACTTTGTTGCCTCTGGCAGAAGAAACTGGTTTGATGAGCAAAAAGGCACATGACTAAATATCTACAACTGATGAAAGAAGACGGAAGCTCAACGAGTGTCTGCAAAAGCCTGGATGTTTTTTTAACCTTCTATTGTGGCTCTCATTAAAGAAAATAGATATTTTTCATTTCATTTTGAAAGGTAACCGTAAAGTAAATAGGAAAGTAAATCACAAGTCAAAGTAAAGAAGAAAATTGATAATTTATGTGTGCCGTGTACAAAAAAAAAAGAGTTCAGGTCAGCAAGTCACACTTAAGGTGCACCAAATTATTATTCAGGTTTTCTATTTTTAAATTAATTCAAGGATTTTTAGTGCACCTTATGGTTAAGAAATGACAGTAATTAGCCCGGATTTAATTTTGGTTTACTAGATTTACAAATTTGTAGCTGAGATGCACCACAAATGGCAAAACAAGTTGTGTTTTTAATTAATCACTGTTACTATATCTACTACATTTGCAGCTTTGAGATGATCCTGTGACGCAGGGCGTCTTTTATTTTGAAAGGAAGTTATGTGAACCACTGTCTAAATTAAAAACTATTTCATATTTTGAAAAAAAGGGTATTTTATCTATATATTTATGCTTTAGAAATATATAAACTGCTCGTTTATATTTATCATAATAACAGTAACAATAACTTAAATATAAAGCGGTAAAATAAGACTTCTGGATCGTCTCACATGACAGAACTTAAGTTTACACGTAGCATGAAAACACTGACTTCCAGATTTAAAAAGCTCACAGCTAATAAATAACTGCAGCGGCTCCATTTGCCATAAACAAAACCCAAAATGAAACCATTGACGAGCTGCTGTCTTTACCTGCGGGGTGGTTGTACAGAGGTCTCAGTTTAGCGGGCAGCAGCACCTCGATCCGATCCAAAATCCTGTGATAGGACGCCCTGAGAGCAGCCATGACGACAGTAGTTCAGAGATAAAGCTGTCTGTTTGGAGGCTAGCTCGATGATTTGTCTGCTTTTACAGCTGCGGGACGAAACCGACGGCTTTAGGGCTGTTTACGGTTACGATGCAGATATGAATGAAATGAAGAGAAAGTCACACCGTCCCGCCGTCGACCTTCCCCGGCAGCTCTATAACATTGCTAGCTGTCAGTAGCTTCGGCTTACGGACACGACGAGGTGACTTTCCGTTGGGGGGCGGGGCTTTGCTCTTCTTCTCGATCTTCATCATCAGCTGCAGGGAGAGTTCTCGCCCCCTGGCGTCAAAAGTGCATCACTGCATCTAAGAAAAAGTTTTTAACATACGGGGGTAGGAATTTATAAACAAATAAACAGAACGGGTATGTAGAAGTATATTTGACAAAATGTCACAGATTTAACATTTTAAATATTAGGAACAAACTCAGAGTAGAGCCATTACTCCCTTACATCAAGGTCATTTGAAGTGGTTCTCATCTTTTGGATGAATCACAAACATGTCCTTGGAAAGGTGTTCAATATTTAACTTTATTTATATTGCCCAATATCACAAAGCAATTGTCTTATTGGGCTTCATATCGGTAACTGTACAAAAGCAGAAAGTCAGTCAAAAAATATAAACAATAGCTGCTTGATAAACTAAAGTAAACAGACTAAGCTAAACTGTTTATTGCTGCCCTCCTTTACGAAATAATTCCATCCATCCATTTTCTTGACCGCTTTGTCCCTTTCGGGGTCGCGGGGGTGCCGGAGCCTATCCCTACTACTGATGGGCGAAGGCGGGGTTCACCCTGGACAGGTCGCCAGTCTGTCGCAGGTAAGGAATAATTCCTAAAAAAAAAAAAAAAAAAAACAATAATAATAATAATTCCAGGAAAAAGAAAGGAGAAACCTCAAGGATGCCCACATGAAGGAGGGATCATCTTCCAAGATTGACTTAAATTAAGGTGGTGGTGGTGTCTCATCGCAACCGCAGATTTTTGAATACTTAAAAAGTTGGAGAAGGGCAACAAAAACAAGTTTTTTGTGTTTGTTTTTTATGCTTTAATTAATATAGAAATTAACGAAAATATAAAAATATATAGGTATATTAGGAAATACCTACTCAGCTATGATCCATGTTGGTGAAGGTGATTCAAGTGTAATTTTTTATGTGAACAATTTATTGTCATATACTTGGAAAACATCCAAAGCATTAAAACACTGGTGGCTCTTTATTTTGCCATTGTGATGCAGCAGAATCAAAATGAATCAAGTTTAATTTTCAATGTCATATTTTGAACACAGATCCAACAACTTTCATCCCCAGAATCCTGAAATTATTATTATGTTATGTCATTATCATATGGTTGTTGTGGGGATTTTAGTTTGGTGTTTCATTTGAGTTAGTCATATTCTGTCTCCTGTCAGTCACTTCAGGTTGATGTTGATCTTCTACAGCTGTTTTCATTTTGTTAATTGTCCTCAGTGTATAAAAGTGTCTGGTTTTCAGCTCTACATTGTCAGGTCATTTGATTTTACCTGCTTTATTTCTCAGTGGATTTTTGGACTGTTTTAGTTTATTTATCAAATGTTGGTCCACTTTCCTGCATTTTGGGCTTAAACACATTTTCCTGGTTTTGACAGCTGAACCCAAAGAGAATTTAGTCCTACAATCACAGCCAGCTAAACTCTTTTTTGCATCCTGTCCTCTAAACATATGATTTTTGGTATGATTTCAAAGATATGAATACAAAAAAATGAGTAACAGAATTTAAAGAAGGTCATTTTAATCAGAAAATATTATCTTCAACAGATTAATTCTGTTTCAGACCTGTAGTGAGGAAGCTATCAACTCACCATAAATACAGTTCTTTTACTTTGAAAAGGCCCCTTATTTATTTATTTATTTTTGTACTTACTACCCAACCTCCTGTCCCTGCATGATGGTTCTGACTTAATGCTCGGCGCTCAGTCGTCTGGCTAAAGTAGAAACAAACTCCTGGACTAATATAGAATGTTTTTCTGAGATATAATCTCATTTATAGCTTGTTGAATCAGCGTGACTATTTAGAACTCACAGGTTTAAGCTGCTTTACTGTCACATCTCTTCAATTCTCTGAGGAGGAACAATTTTTTTCCCACTGTCTCTCTCTCTGAGCCAGAATGGAGTCAAAGTACGCGGGCGGGGGGTGTAGAGACGTTTCTTATTTCACTAACAAAAGTTAATTAATATGCTTACAAATAAAAACTTACAAAAAAAATTAAAAAAAAAAAGCTGGGCACAAGGGCACTTTTTAATAAGAGACAATAAGGGCAGTTTGACGCTTGTAAATTAGGTGGTGGCGGCCAACACCAAATCTCTATGCAGGAAAAACCCAGAGGACTGTTAAAGTATTAGCTTATGTAACTACAACTACAATTTTGCATAGTGTTCATCCAGAAAAAACTGGGGGACAGCTGGGGGGCGAGGTCCACGACAAAGACTAGCCAGAGGCATGGTCCACGGCCAAGAACAGGAGCACAGACAATCCACCTGGAATCTGAAATTTCTCCCGCTCCCCCGGAAGGGAGTGGGAAATAGGGACAACACATGAATCGCACTGCACCAAACAGAATGAGAGAACTAAAAAAGAAGTAATAAAGAATAGAGCAGTAAATGAAAATAGAGGACAGAACCTCCGGTGCATTACATTTTCCCCAGCATCCAGCCTCTGATTTTGAATTTAAATTTGATTTAGAATTTTATCTTGAAAATTCAGTTTGATTTTTGAGTTTATTTTGAGTTAGAATTTGATTTTGATTATGATTTTGAATTTGATTTTGAATTCGAATTAAATTTTGAGTCAGATTTTGAAATTGATTTTGAAGTTGATTACAGTAGACTTTGAATTTGAAACTGAGTTGATTTGGAATTCAAAATTGCATTTTGATTTTGATTATGAATTTTAATTTTGATTTAAAGTTGATTTTGAATTTGATCTTGAATTAAATTATTTTTGAATTCGATTTTGAATTTGATTTTAAAGTTGATTTTGAATTTGATTTTGAAATTTATTTTAAATTTGATTTTGGATTTGACTTTGAATTCGATTTTAAAGTTGATTTTGAGTTTGAATTTAACTTTGAATTAATTTTAAATTTGATTGTGTATTTAAAATGTTATTTTGAATTTGAATTTGATTTTAAAATAGAATTTAAATTTGATTTTAAAATTGATTTTGAAATTGAATTTGATTTTGAATTTGATTTTAAAGTTGATTTTGAATTTCAATTTGATTTTGAATTTCAATTTGATTTTGAATTTATTTTGGATTCGAATTCAAATTAGATTTTGATTTTGATTATAATTTTGAATTTGATTTTATTAGTTATCAGCTTTAGAATTTTCAGTTCTCAATTTCAGCATCTTCAGCAACTTGAACTAACATCTTCAGCTGACAGCATTCACATTAGCATTATTTTAGATAATGCAAAATATCTAGTTTATACTATTTTCAATTCTGAGTCGGTTTTTTTTTAAATCTTTGCTATTTTTCATCTGATAAAGAATTAGGCTAAAAGAAGATTTAATCCCACATTCAGCTCTCAAAAATCATCATGCTTGAGAGCTCACCCGCAGTTCCATCAGGAACCACAAGAGGGCAGCAAACCTCCATCTGCATGCAACGTCTCCATCGCTGTGAATTCTTGGATCTGCAGGAGTCTTGCTCTACATCACGTCAACGTTTGCTCACCATTCTTTGTCTGATGATTCTCTAACGTTGCAGGCAAACAGAGGTTTGACTGGTTTGATTAGAAGGTAAACATGCAGTTCACATGAAGTTCTGGTTATGAGTTACTTAATAGTGAAGAAACTGTGCACTTTGTGTTTACACTTGGAGGTGCTTTGTCATTGTTGGACAGTGTGATTCATTGCACTCTCACTTCAAACTATGATAAGAATCCAGAACAGTGATATAATACCCTACAGTAACTTTCCTGCAGGTTCAACTCACATTCAGAAAGTGTACAGCAGGACTTCAATTACATGGTCTCTTCGGATCTCTATTTAATATCAACTATTTAATACTATCAAGTCAGAATTTTTCAACCCTAGAGTTCTGAAAGTTTCAGCTTTCACAACCTGAATATATCAGTTCAACAGGAGCCAAAGATATTATGACCAAAAAGCTATTTTCAAAATAAATCAGGGATATTAGGAAAAACTCAGTGGATGTTGTCTACACAGGGTTTCACTTTACAGACTTTCAGGATAGAGTAAATTGCTTTGGGGTGATATACAGCTCATTTTGTGCTCTCTATATAATTATCTTTCTTTGTACAGTGTGTTTCTTACAGGAGTCAAACAGTAAAAAAATCTACAAGAAAAACCTTTTCAATGTGGCATCAATCTCAACATTCAGTCATGAACACGTGACATCGCTTAACAGGCAAACAGCTCCATGTGGTCATAGCGCCTTCAGGTTGTTAGTAGACAGTCAGATGCTGCAGGTGAACTTGGTGAGTCTCAAAGTGTCATCAGTGGACTTTAATCAAGACACGGAACTACTGGTAGAGTTTGTGACAAACCACAACCTTGACCAGAACCGAAGGACCTCTGACCTCAGACATGGCTTAGCAAACGCCACACAGCTGCAGACCCGTTTACCAGATGTGAGTGTACCAGGGTTTCCAAACCATTCAAAACCAACTCCAGGGCGAATGATTCGTCAAGGTCAATGTGGTCCTCAGGGTTCTCTTTGGTAGAGAAGGAGCAACAGTCTCTGCAGGCATCACTAGTCAGAGCAAAACCGATTTGGTTGTTGTAGATTGTCCAGTCACTATGTTCTTACCTCATAAACATCATAGAATAATCATCAAAGACCTTTGTAAATACCAATATTCTTAACTTGTGAGTAATGTACTTCACTAAAAAGCCTTTATTTTACTTTTTAAAGAATTTATTATAAAATTCTAAAGCAGAATTAACTTTTTTTTTTTACTTTTAATTTCACATTTTTCAAGAATACTATAGCGAGAGCATTCCCAACACAACTTGTAGTATTAAATATATAAATATGTTGCAAAAGACACAAAACCAGCATTTTAACTTCATATATAGTTATTTAAGTCATTTTTAAAGCAAATGCTCTTTGTATAAAAATGTTGCAAGGGTCAGTGGCCTTATGGTAGAGTGTCCACCCTGAGTTTGGTAGGTTGTGAGTTCAAATCCATGGCAGATTTGACCTAAGACAATAAAAATAGAGACCCAATGCCTGCCTGCTTGATGCTCAGCATTATAGAGTTTGAACTGGGGGTTAAACCATCAAATGACTTCCGAGCTCAGCTGTGTCTCTAGCTCCCCCCCAGGGACAATGCAGAAATAAATGCTACACACCTCGGTGTGTGACAGCTTATGGGACTTTAAGGTGAATTTATTTTTTCATCATAAATATGTTTGAACTATTTGTTCAGATTTTGAAATAGATCATTTTCGTTTGCTTTAAACAAAGTGTTTGATTGAACTCTTTTTATTTATTTATTTTATTAACAATATTCTAAACATTTTTGTTTCAAAAACAGGGCCATCCCACACCAGTACGGTCCCCGTTCTTATTGTCAAAATTTGATTCCAAGAAAAGTTTTAGATAAAGAGGATAATTATATGTATTTCTAGTTGAATTTTTTTCTACTCCTGTCTTTTAAGAATACCTTAATACAAATTACCCTACATTTCATCATCTGACAGAACATAACTTCAGATTTCTCTCATGCTGTAGAGGCAGGCTACACCTGTAACCCATTTGTTTAACCCAGCGCAGTCATACATCATCATCTCATGTGCTGTAATGATGCAGCCGTGATATCAATCTTAATTTGCACGTTCACGTTGTCAACACTCCTTTGTTTGCTCCACTTTCCTTCCTGCTTTGGCTGCAGCAGCTGATTTTTGATCTGTCTATTAAAATTTCATTTTAGCTTTGGGAGTTCACTTTGTGTTTGTGTGAATGTGTGGCCGGAGGCCTTAATGCTCACAAGTCCAGCTGGAAAACATGAGCGCTTAATGACTTGTTGGCTGATTTTTAGGGTTTCATGAGGTTGCTTTGAGAGAGTTTGGTTGTCAGGATTAGCTAGAAAAAAATCACATGTTTACAAAGCCTGACTTAGGATGGTATAACCCACCGCCCTTCTGCCTCTGCCAGCCTGGTCAGATCTGCATGTGGCAAATTCATTAAAAAAAAAATATGTGGATGACGAACAGCTCTATGTCATTTTTAGAAGAATTGGCATAAGTAGATTTTTGGATTTCCTTAGCAACTGAGATTTTTTGTTAACCACGCCCACATTCCTATACGCATTGCATTTGATATAGTTTTGTTCAGCTCAAACCGACTCATGTATTTTATTTTCACAATATTTTAGTAAAAAATGTGCAAGCAACAGGTAAAAGCCATTTTTTAGTGCGCCATGCTAACCCCGTTCAAAATCTACAAAGTCTAAAACTAATATTATTTCCCAAGTAGCTTCCTAATGATGCTCGAGGAGTTAGGAGGTGATAGATTGAAATTCTTAGGATAAGTTTAAATTAGTAGAAGGTAGTAAAGGTGATGTTCTTTTAGGTAAATCAAAGATGGTGGTCTCTTTTTGGGTTCAACAAAATTTCAGTTGTTGTGGTTGTAGATTTAACCTTATGACATGTGAAGATTGACCAAACAAACAAACGTCTTTTCTCTATTATGTACAAAAATGTGACAATCGCCAAATTTCACACTTTGAAAAAAAATGGCCTCCAAGTCATAGACCCTGTGTAGGGCTGGGTTGATTAAAATCGATCTGAATCGATCTAAGTTCAATGATAAAGTATAGAGCTATAAAAGTAGAGATCAATCTAATGCATAATACTAAAGTCCGCTAGCTTGATGCTAACGTTTAATGGGATTTCCCATAAGATGGCTAATGCTAAAATTTGGTTGACCTAAACATACATTGCTGACTAGATGAACATTTCTATATACCCACAGGCATGAATTTTCCAAAGTTATTTAAAGGAAATATTTTTTTGAAAGTAACCTTTTGTCGTCTAAAACATTGTTTTTTTACTCATACTTTCTTCTTCTAAGGTGTAATGCTATAGCTCAATCTCCACCTAGTGGCCAAACTGAAACGCCCTCCTGGAGAAGCAGAACAATTGTTGGAGCTTCTCCGTTTGAGAATGCATGTAACACTAGAGATGACATGCTAGCTTGTTGCGTATGCGAAGTTGGACGCCATATTGGAAGGGTACTGATGTCTGTTTACTGCTGTGTTACAATTGTACAAACAGATCTGGAAAAACAAGAATGTGACTTTTCACTAGTAAATTATTCCTGTCAGCTGATAAAGGAGAACTGGAAAACATTTTAACAAGATCCGAGTGAGTTTACTCTCAATAGTTTAGGCTGATCTTGTAGCCTATTCAAAGTCAATGGCAGCTTTAGACTCAACACTATTTCCATGTTTTCTGGCAGCACCACCGATCTTTTTCATTTTATGGAGGATGACCGTGGTATTTGTATGTGTTAGATCTCAGATCAGACCAGACTAATAATTAGATTACTACGTGGAGAAAAAAACCTAATAAGGATTTCATATAGAAGATTTTGGATATATTAATGTTTTTGTTGGTTTCTCCTGCCGTGATGTCATCATTTTTTGGGAAGGAAGTTGTTCACTAGGTTAATAATTCATTTTCATCAGATGTAATGGGGGGTGAAAATTTTGCCCAAATGCTCGGTAAAAAAACAAGAAAATTCCGGACTCCTGCAGGTCAGATTTTTGAAAATAAAAGCAAAAGAAAACATGGTTTGAAGTAAAGGCAGAATCCTTTTCATACTTGACCCTCATCTCGATTTTCACAACTTCCCTCCTGAGCTGGTTCTCATCCTGGCGTTCCATCTGTCCCTTTCAGCTGCTCTTCCTCCCTGACTCATTATGAGGCCTTTATGATGTAAAAAGGGGACAGAAATCAAAGTGGCCTGATAAAAATGTTTCCTGTGTTGGTCAGCGGTCAGGGCGTCAAAAGGAAGGAAATGAATTTGTTCCCCCAGATTACAATAAATGAATAAAATCAGGTTTTATCATTCAGATCTAGTCTTCAGCATCCGCTCTTTGTGTTGCCTCTGACACTTTTACATCCCATATTAACCATCTGTTTTTATCTAAATTGCTTCCTGTTGTCAATAAAACTGTCAAAGGACAAACACTTTGTTGCCAGTTCTGTCTTAATCTCCACGTTAGCTTTAGTCAGTTTATCTCCCCTCTGTCTTTTTTCTTTTTATGCAGGGGTCTCAAGTGAAGGAGGGACAATGGTGGGCTGTAAACTTTTTCTTTTTTTTTCATTTTCTTTTTTATTTAATAAAAGGAAACATGCAAAACAACCTTGACTTGTAAACTCAAACATGATGAAAACAAAAATGAAAAGGAGACAGAAAGAAGAACTATTTATATTATCTGTCCCTTTTAACAAATCAATCAGTAAGAAAGAAAAATACCAAAATTCTGCTGATTTAGGATACAATAAGAGAAAGAAAGAACAAAAAGTACAATTAAAAAAATCAACTAGTGTAAAATAAACAGCATATCTCGGATATGCTAGTTTTCATTTATACTAGATAGATTTGTAGTCATTGACTGTACTATTTTTAATGTAGTTTTTAAAGCTTGATATTGTTGTGGCGTTTTTAACTTCATTTATTTACTCAATAAACTGATACACATCACTCCTTTAAAAGTATTCCTTGTTTTGGTTTGATAAATATATCATGTCCTTTTAGATTAAGTTTGTTTTTTCTTTTTATGTATTTTTTCATTAAATTAGGAGTAAGATATTTCATATTTATGCTATAAATACATTCTAAAATGTTAAGGCTAACAAAATCACAATATTTTAATAACTTTAATTATATATATAATGGATTAGACAGGACCCTATATTTACATCTTGTGATAATTCTTATTGCTTTTTTTGTAATATGTACATTGGATTAGTATATGTTTTATAAGTTATACCCCAAATTTCTATACATTAGTTCAGGTGTGGCATAATCAACAGATTATGAAATGGATATAGTGAGTTATTGTCTAAAAACCATTATACTTTGTGTAGTACTTTATTTGCTTTTGCTGTTTTGGTTTTGACATTGTTGATTTGCGATTTCCAACTTAGCTTTTCATCTATAATAACTCCAAGAAATTTGACTTCTTTTTCTCTTAATATTATCTGTGTTTAATTGAACTGTATTGTTTGTATTTCTTTTACTAAATACTCACTGGCATCTGACCAAATGAAGACAGAGAATGAATGTGAAGATGGACTAAGTTAAACCAGGTTGAACTTTGACAAATTTGGTCCAAGTTCAACCTGGTTTCACTTTCAACAGTGTTCAAAAATGTTGTAAAATTATACATAGCGAAACCTGAAACGTGCATCTGAATGCATTTCCATTGACTTTTCATTGGAAGTGGTCGCTCAAACACACATTGCCAAAGGGGGTGTGAACTTAGCAGTAAAGTTTAAGCAGACCAGTGCAGGAGAGGCCATAAGAGTTTAAACCGCCCCCGTTATCTAAAATACTGTTACTGGAAAATGGCTCTGTTTCAGATTTGGAGCAACAAAGATTATTTTTATTTCTCAAATTCATGCACTTTTCTCCAAAGAAGCCCATAAATCACAGTAAGTGCTCTATGTCATCCTGGCAGCAGCAGCATAAAGAAACCCGGGACTTTTCCACCATGAAAGGTTTCTGGTTCTGGCTCTTTGCAGGACTTTCACATGTAAGCTGTAAAACCAATTTTCCATGTTGTAAAACACTGATCCGATTTAATTAACATCTGTTTCTTCAGAGTTTGCAAATGTTTTCTACTCCTTAGTGTCACATCTCTCATTGCTTCTGTTTAGATTTACCAGTTCTCAGGTAAATTAGCTTTTTCTCACCTTTCTAACTAACCCTTTTATCTCTCCAAGTGACAAAAAACAACTTCATCTCTATAAAGATTTGCAACATATTGACCAAATGTCCAGAAAAATGTGAAAAAATAAATGTAAACAAGCTTTAGAACATTTTGTTGAACATAAACCTAGTAAAACTATTGATATTGATACTATGTGTATCTCATTAAAATATGAAATTGCATTAATTCTCAGATATTTGAATTCTGTCATTTTTTTGTCTTTACAGGTTTAATATGAAAATGGAATTTTATAACAAAATTGGAATTCTCCGTACAAACATTTGGGTAAGCCATCCATTGACTAGGACTGTGTTTCAGAGTCTCCCTGCAGAACTCGATCCACCTGTCTTCACACTGAAGCATCCAGAACCGTGAGGTGTTTTGGTAGCCTTTCCCCCTCAGAGGTCATGCAGGGGCATCGCCCACTCACGTTGGCCGCTAAGACGTGACTCACAGTTGGTGCTCCAGCTCATCCTAATGCTCTTTGTCAGGGTCGGGGTCAGGGCACTGTGCAAACCAGTCAAGTTCATCCACAACCCACTGGGAAAAACACGTCTTTAAAGACTTGGATAAGCTGGTTGATAATCTAAACTGTATCGCTGTAATTTTGCTGGTGAGTGACAGCTGGTGACCTTTGCCTCCCCAGAGACAATCGCTGGAGCGGGAGCCAATAGCGAGGCAGTAAGTGGGTCAACATGGCAGATTGTGCTCCAATCAGAGAGAGAGACATTCTCATTTGTTGGTTTTCCTTCTCTCATTGTTCACTTAATCAAATGTGAGCCACAGATATGAACGAATGCCAAAGCCTCTTAAAGCCACTTAAAATGATTATTATAATCAGATTTTAGAGTATTTGTAAATCAAATCCCTGTAAGGGATTTACTGAGCTGAGCAAACCTCAACATTCTCTTTGTAGTGGCTGCTGATTTTCTGATCTGATTAAATAGTATTGCAACAGAAAACAGCAGAAATGCAGATGATGAGGTTTTGATTTGATAAAACGTCAGCTCAGACTAATCCTCACTGGATTTCCAAAAGGACAACTTTCAAGTTGTGCTATGTACACAGTGACCATGTGATGCACTTTCAAGAACTGGCTGAACGTGGGTTCTTGAATTTAGCATATGGTGTTCACTGTCGCTACCTGGTACTAGTGCATCTATTCCCAGTTGAAAGAGGTTGGTGTGAATGTCAAAGCGGTGCGAATCTGGTGAATCTTGCTCCAAACTTTTTCTTTCACAGCTCTATTCTGATAAATTAAAGACGTGGTGTCATATAATTCTGCTCGGACTCAAACCACAACTATTAATTTCTCCTCCGTGATCAATTTCAAACGGATGGCCCTTCCCTAATTTTAAAGGAATGTCATCCATATGTTAAATCCAAGTCCCTGATTGGTCAAAGTTCTACTGGTTTCACTTTCAACACATATAATGGCTGCATGTGCCCAAAGGTGGTCGTAGAAACTTGAGTGATTATGTATGAAGGTGAGAGTCCAAAACCTGCATATACGCATGTTTATTTAGACTTTTCAGCGGAGGTGGTCGCTCTAACATGGGTTTGCTAGCTCGTATGAATGTAGCATCAGACATTTCTCAGGTTCCTCAAAACAGTATCTATAGAAAGTAGGGAACTGCTATTGGAGATGGAAAAGCTGCAGACTCAAAAGCTGTAATGTTAAGAACCAGTCAACAAATGAACCAAATGAATCATATTTCATTCAGGCAATGGGGCGGTTGACCTCCGATTGGAAGATTGCGGACTTGATTCATGCATTGAAGTATCCTTGGGCAAGACACTGAACCCTGGAGTACCTCTGATGGGAGGTTGGTGCCAGTGTTTGGCAGCGGAGCCACCACCAGTGTGTGAATGGGTCTTGTAGTTCCTATTAAGTTTGAGCGTTTAACACCAGAACATTAGTGTTTTCATTTGACGACAGTAACCCTTTAACCGTTTAAGTCATTCATTCCAGCAGATTGTGAATCAAATAAAAGCAGCCTTGTGTTGATATTCAACACTTCTGGGTAGTAAAGTGCTAAAGCATTGCTGTTTTTTTCCTCATCAGAATTAGTAGGTTTACCCTGATTGCATAAACGGTTAAGGAACGATGGTTTGTCAGAGAACGTGTTTTATGTGTCACTGGTGACATCTCTTGCTGATAAACTCACAGATTCATGAAGATCATGTTGTGAGGTGAAACATTTTTCTTTTTTTTTGTGGTTGTATTTGCATGTTTTTTGTTTGGGTTTTATGTTGTATGTTTCACCTGAGACTGAATCCCAGATTGGACACACCTGGTGCTCAATCAGTAAGGTGACAGCCCTGCCTATAAAGCTGGAACCGGCAGTGAGGAGCGAGAAGAAGAGAAGGGGCAGCTGAGAGTGACGGGAGGAGGCGCTGTCACCCAGTGGTTTGCTGTGGCTGGAGGGGTTGCAGCAGAAAGAGTCCTCTCTGAGACAAGGGACTGCGACGTACACGCAGCGGCAGGGTGAGGAGCCCTGCCAGTGTGTGAGTACCCTTGTCCTGTACTGTGCCCCCCTCACTCTGCAAAGAGTCAGTCCTGTCTGCTCCTCAAAACCTTGGATACTGGCAAGAACTTTATGTTGCAGGTGGATGTTTGGAGGAGCAGCCTGCCACGCTTCTGAGGACAGGATGATGGACATGAAGAGAGGATAAAGACTGGACTGTGGTGGCCTGCAAGATCTCCTCTTTGCCTTTTTATGGACAATTTTCTTTTAGTTATTTGCAAGATTTTATGGGGTTCCCCTCTGACAGCTTTTATCTTATCTTTTACTAATTTTTACTTTTAAGACTTTTACCTGTTCTGATTTTAACTTTGGCTTGCTGTGAATTGCATGTTTTATTAAATCA
>NC_050532.1:2402701-2403410 GCF_002922805.2 Oryzias melastigma | reverse complement strand
CCTGAGTTTGGGAATTTTGAGTCCAGTGACTCTAAGTTCAGGTTTGAACTCTAAATTTGTTGAACCTGCTTCTTGAAACGGGCCCCAGTGTGGTGACGAGAAAGAAATGGGCTTTCCTCAAACACAACATGCATGTTTAATTCACGAAAAGGGGACATGGAGTCAGTTAATCAGTGGGGAGGGTGTGACTTTTACTAAAATGTCATGGCAGCATGTTTGCCTAAGGTGCCATTTTCTCTCTTATTGCCATCTGCTTGATGTAAGCCTCAAAATTGTTTAAAGAAGTCTGGCCACTATTAGAGACCGCCATCTAAAGTAACAAGTACCCGTTAGACCCGGCATCCTTTAGGGACCGGCCATTTTGGAAGATAAACAGTAGCCTAGTGGACATGTGTCAAAGTCAAGGCCCGGGGGCCGGATCCGGCCCTCTAGATCCTTTTATTTTATTGTCATAATGGCCCAATGTTATCTTGCGCTTACTTCTAACTTGTGCAATTTTGACAAAATATATATTTTACAGGTAGTAAAATATTGAAAGTTGATTTATTTTGGAATAATATCCCTGCTCGTTTTCATTCATAATGTTAAAAGACATTTAAAAATGTTTTACTGAGTTTAATACATTTTATCTTTTCCAGACTGTTACCTTAGGGCAGTGGTTCCCAAAGTTTTTTCTGCAGGGCCCCCCTTTTTGAAGATTAGAATATTT
>NC_050532.1:2401452-2402600 GCF_002922805.2 Oryzias melastigma | reverse complement strand
ATTCTGGCCTCCTACAACGTACTCTATAAATAAAAAGTGTTAGGCTGAATATGTCCATAAAAAGATGCGGTAATTGTTTACTCATGTAAACTGTTCATCGTTGGCTCTGTGGTTATAGCTGCACAGTGGCAGAGATGTTGTAAAGTTGTGGTTACCTTGTTAGCATGATGCTAATATTTCTCTGAATAGAAGTCTATGGGATTTTGGCTTCTTGGAGCCACCAGGTACTTCCTGTTTGGAACAGGAGGGGGAGGAGTTAAACTCTCCAGTGATTATACTGTCAATATATTTCTCTAATGTTGCTTTTGTGCTAGCATGACACAAACATTTCTTTAAAATTGTTATCGTGTTAGTATGATTCTAATATTTCTCTAAAGTAGTTTTTATGCTATTTTGATGCTAATATTTTTCTAAAATTGTTGCTACCTTGTTATCTATTAAGTAAAGTAAAACTGCTACAAATGACTTATATTTCACAATTTTATTTCTATCCACGTAAAAACATAATCAAAAAGCATAACGTTTCTGTAAATGCAAGAAATCCTATTAATATTTGAAAAAATCATTTAAGACTTTACTGTAAAGAGTGAAAAAAGCTGCCCACCTGTTAACAGGCAAATGTTTACCACGATTTGTGTTAAATGTAAAGCTCATCACTGCTGTTTCGTACCTCCATTTTAGCACAAACCTGCTCTCAGTTGTGTAACAGTCCTGCAAATGTTACATCGTTATTACGTGAGTAGTAAGAAAAACACTTTCTGTTGCTCTTTTCTTCATGACATTTTTTGTTGGTAGCCAGCGTCAGACAAAGCTTTAGTAGGACCTTAAAGGGACAGCAGACGTAAACACGTCCATGAAATAGAGGTGCTTTATTGTTTGGTATGTCAACAATATAACAGAGAAAACCCTGTTTGTGCACTCTTTCATGATTATAGTTCAGGTCTTAGCAGAAAGTTGACTTTTTTGTAGGTCAACCCAGCAGTGGAGGTTGGAGTTGACCCAAACACAACGGATCAGAAGTAAAACTTATGTTTGGGATGATTTGGTTTGGGTCTATTCCAGTGACCTTCCTGGCAGAACCCTCTGCATTTACCCGGACTTGGGACCGGCACACAGAGACACTGGATTGTGTCCCTGGTGGTTGCATT
>NC_050532.1:2335191-2395852 GCF_002922805.2 Oryzias melastigma | reverse complement strand
ACTCCAACCTCCACTGCTGGGTTGACCTACATGGTAGAAATCCTTGAATCTGTTGATGTACACCAAAGTCAGGGTCACCATTCATCTGAAGAAGGGGTCCTTGAGAGCCTGGTTGGTTTGTGGGACTCCTCCATCAGCTGACAGGTAGCTACAGTTGAAGCGAGCTGCAGTCTGGACTGTTGTTGAGATTCTAGTTGTAGATCAGCTCTTCTCTCTCCATAGGGAGCGCGGGGCGGGGAGCGAAGTGCCAAAACTGGAACTAATTAGGAACCGAAACCAAAGAGCTGCTTTGGAACCAGAACCGCATAAAACCCAAACAGTGGCTTTTGGTCCTGCGGCAGCGCCGCTTTTCTCCTTTAGAATCTACTGGAATCACATTGATCGTGTTACCGGTTGAAAAGTTATGGTACGTTAATGATTTTGTGTTTAAGCGTCATTGGCGACGCCTCATGTGTTAAAGGGTTAAAAGTTAAATTTAGCGTTAAGAGAGCAGGACATAACTTATTTGAATAAATCTTACTAAGACAAATTCTACTAGATTATTGGCAGATTACTTTGCATTTAAAGCAAGTGAAGCAAATCATATATTATATATTAGAAGATACGGATGATGTTGAGAGGTTAAGATTATTTATTTTGAAGAGCTGTACAAAAGTATAACTTAGATCACATAAAGAAATTAACGGTAGTTGGAAAAAAAAATAAATTAAAATTCCTCAGTTATCATTAAGGTCAAAGTCCCACTCTGATCATCTTTTCATCTATTGTAAAAGTGTCCCCAGTGGTCTTTAAATTGTTGATGTTGTTAGCCAAAATCAAGAAACCTGTGTAATTTTCTAGGACGTAGTTTCTGCAGAACGGCAGGAGTTAATAGAAAATCTCCTCTTAGTTGAGAGTAGGACCATTGGTGCAAAGAAAGGTCTGTTTACGGACTCTCCTGCTAGCTTACAGACTACTAACTTAGCATCAGAGGTTCACCGTTTCCTGACAGCATCTGGTTCCAACATAGTGACGTCTGTATCGCATAAAGATGGCGACTGAATTGACAACTCTTTCTAATCCCCAAGTCGCCGCATACTGACGTTTGGTTAAGGACCCCTCCACTTCACTTTTTGACGTTTTTGGTGTCACCAACTCGTCATTTTTTGAAATGCTGGCTGTTAGTAAAATCAAGGATCCACAACCCTTAGGACACGGTACCAGACATGAACTGGTCCTCGGGTACATCCAGCGCCAAGAAGAATCCAGCTGAAATAAGGACTAAACTTTTGGTTTGGATCTTGAGTCGGGAAAAGTGCTTGTCAGACACTTGTTATTGTTGTAATACCTTTCCGCCAATCAGTTACATTGAGTAACAACAGAAGCTCCACCCTAACGACCCCATTCCATTTTCTATGGACCTATGACCAACGGAGGACCAGAGATGGTACCAGTCGAACCTGTTTAACAGGTCCATTTTGTATTTGAAACCCTAAAAAGTCCAGTCCAGTCTAGACTGTTCAATGAAAACGAGGTATAACCCTAACCTGGTACAGATTTAGGTCCGGTCCCATGTCCCAAACCAGCACCAGACGTGGTACCGAACCTTAATCGTACCAGACGTGGTACTGGGCAAAAACCGGCACCAGTTTAGGGTACGGTACTGGGCTAGGGTACCGGTGCTGGATATGGGTACTGGTACTGGATCTGTTCTGTATCACGGCATGGAGATTGGGGACCAGTGGTTTAATGGGAACAGCCAAGATGTTAAAAAATAACGACTTAGGGATACCCAAAATGTCAAAAAGTGACGCAGAAAGGCCCTTAACCAAACGTCAGTATGTGACGATTTGAAGATAACAATGTGCTGGAATTAATTTCATTTTTTTTGGAGCTGGATGTATTACATTTTCTATGGGTGATGTCACACTCACTCGGTCCTATTCTAATATACAGTCAAGGACTGCAACCCACATAAAGCTCATGAGTGGAGTCTCTGATACCATTCCTTAGACATGGATAAAGCTCTTAAGTCATTGATTAAGCTGTATTGGCCCAACAATCATGGAAATATTCTCAACTGTTGGTCTTTTAGGAGTGTTTTCACCTCAAACAAACATTTACTCGAAACCCATAAAAATCAAACTGGCCACTTGACTTGCATATTAAAAGAAGCCTTCACATTTTTACTACACCTAACCCATGAAATCCATTATTTACCCTGTAGCCTCCATTGTTTTAAGCATTTATTTATCCTAATAAAGTTGTAATATATAAAGTTATATAAACGTCCTAATAAAGTTGCAATAAACGCAAGCCTTCATTTTTACTCATTTGGTTTGCACAAGAGTTTATTTTCTCAGGAAGAACTTTATATGTTTAGCAAGTACGAAGGCTTACCTGGTCTTTAATGTTGGCCTAATAGGTAGAAATCTGTTTGCTTGATGGTCAACAGTCGACAAACATAGACGTAAAAGCCCCCAAACATCTACATTTAGAGATTGTACCTAATCCCTGAAGCACCATCCATCTATTTTCCCATACCGTTTCATCCTACGGTGCAGCCCCCCCTGAAGCTTCATCAGTCCTGATCCATACCAGAGGTCTATGTGTTGTAATAACTTTTTAAGGTTATATAGAAGCTAGAAAAATGATTAAACTTAATGGAAAGAAAGGAAAATAGGGAAAGATGAACTAAACCAAAATCACGTATTTAGAGATCTATAATTTCAAACACAAAAGTTTGAAAACTAGAAAATATCTTCAAGGTACCGTAACATCAGGATTAACCTCCGTTTCAGGTAATATTTACAATATTTAGACATGAATGTGTTATCTTGACATCTTTTACTGTCTCACTATTGCTCTTTAAAAATGTGGACCGTTATTAAGGTTATCTTACAAAGAGACCACAAGAACTAATAACTTGTTCTCCTAGAGGACAAGAAAAACATCTTCAAAGCTTCTTTTAGATGTGTCACAGAGGGATGCAGATCAGAACGCTGGGAGTGATAAAAAAGAGGTAGATGAAAGATAAGTCTGATCCCTCTCTTTTCATGCCAGCAAAGGTCACAGTCATGTCCTTTCACCCACCTCCTCTGGCGTGAAGGGGAATCCGTCCCTTTTCCGTGCCCACATCATCGTGCTGGGGGCTGGGAGGGGGCGGTTGAAGCCAGAGGACTCAGAAACACAAATGACCACATGAGAGTTCACCTGAGGGTCCTTCGTGATTCAAGCTAAGGATGTAAACACTGGGCTCTAACTGTAAGGTCATTCTTTGTGTGGTTGAGGAAAACTCAGAGAATCCGTTTGTCAGCAGAGGAGATTGGGTCATGTTGAAAGGTTTATGGGATAATTGTTGCAGAGGAAGCTGGAAGCAGAACACCAACGTAATGTCTCCTTTGTTGCAAAGTACCTATTTGTAACAAAAAGTATCACACAGTCACATTTAGACATAAATGTGACTGGAAGCTGTCACAAACAAGGGCACCCAATGAAAACAGAAAGGAAATTGAAATCTACAAGCCTTTTTGAGGCTGCCAAACCTATAGACTATGTCCTATTTATTTAAGTTCATGGTTAACATTTCATGGGCGTGGCCTAAGTCACTGTCAGAGCTCAATTTATCGACTGTATATGAGAGCTGGACTGAGTGACCCCTCCCCTTGGAAAACTCCAAGAAGTCCCATAGACTTCTACAGAGAAATATACAGCTATTGCTCACTCATTTTGTGGTCAGAATAATCGTTCTTACTCTGATACACTTTTTAATCATGTTCTTGAGAATCCTTACTTCACATCATGGTGTTTTTTCTGTGGTAAAAATGATGCAAGTTATGAACTGGCCAATAAGATGCCTCAATAAAATTAGGCGGTCTCGCGAAACGTTTGATTGACAGATTCCCCCCAGCCCACTTTCAAATAGTAGAGGTGTGGACTTCCAACCAACAAGCTCAGTCCTGATTGGACGAGAATTAGTAACATAGACATGTTGACTCAGGCCAATTTTGAACGAGGAATGTTTACTGACATTGTCTGGTTCTAACAGGGTGACATCTAATTTTCTATGAGTGACATCACACTCATTCATTCCAGTTCTCTTTTATAGTCAATGGTTCTTCTGTCTTCATCTCATGTTGTTCTGTGGGGGCTTGAGAATGTGGTGAACAGAATCAAGGGTTTTACAGTGTTTTACAGGATTCTACAGTGTTTGCAGCTGTTGTTGGAACACCCATTTTTTTCTTCTGAGAGCCTCTTGAAAATAAATGACCTTTTGTTATTTAGCCAAACCTGACGGTGATGGTGGTAATTTGTCTCCTCCATTTTGAGTTAATCTACTTTATTGTGGTTTAGATTGTTGAGCAGCAGACCTGGACTATTCTCCTGGCAAATATACAAGATAACATATAAAAACATTGCTAATACTATGATTTATTTTACTTTTAAAGATATAGGAGTCACCTATTAGTTCTTCTAAAGTTTTAGAGGACTTAAAAAAATGTTTTAAAGGTAAGTCATAAAGCATCTGTTATTACCCTTAAGAGCCCGAGCACTGCAATGCAGGCAGAGACACCTGATTGGATGGAATCTAGACCAATCAACAGGCTGTTTGGAATGGCACAAACATAATGCTGAGATAATAGTTTTGAAAGCAAAATCAAAGATAGGGCGAAAGTGAGATGAGGTACTACACATCTAAAAACGTTAATGTTGCAAGCACAAAAATATTTTTTAAGAGAAAAAAAAAGTTTAAAATGCAAAAACATTTTTTGCAAGCAAAAAAAAAGTTTGCAAAAAAAAAAGGTTTTGAAAGCAAATATTAAATATTTTTATTTGCAAATTATTTTACAATAATTTTTTCTTAACACTTTACATTTTGTTTGCAGTTTAGAAAATGTTTACCCCAGAACTGTGACTTTTGATTGCAACATGGTGGCACAAAAAAATCCCTCCATAGAAATTGAGAAAAGTTTAAATTAAAAACAACCTTTGCAAAAGTTGAACCTGAAATTTTTTTTTAGCATACTTGAAAATCAGTAAACTGAAAAATTTGAAACAGGATCAATTGCTAAAATTTCTTCCATTAGTTACATTTAAAAGTATTTGTTTTCATCAAATTAAAATTTTGAGTTAATGGTTGACCCAACTTAAAAATGTAATTTGATAAAAACTAACATTTTCAAATGTAACACATTACAGAGATTTTGCTAATTGATCCAATGTTTCACTTTTTATAGCAAGTCTACTATAAACCATGAGAGTGTAGGGTAGAAAGTATACTAACTGAATACTTTGTCAGACTAAATTGGAATATTGGAAGTTTACAAAATAAAGATAGTATATAAAAATACCTTCAAGTGGAAAACTTTTAGACTAAGTTTACTTATACACATAAAAAGTATATGCTGATCTTTGTTCAAAGATATGACTTGATATAAAAAAACACCTTTTCCTTTTAGAAAACACTCTTTTCACAGTAGCCTAAACCGGTGAGTTTATCCTTGGACTTGTCAAATATAAGATTTAATATCCTGGAGTTGAATTTGGGATGCCTTCAGGTCTGGTAACCCATTAGTCATGTTTACCACGCTCATATTTACTAAATGAATAACATTGTGGAACACATCAGAGAGCTGACTCGATTTGACCACAGAAAATAACTTTTTTTTTTCTTTTCTAGCTATTGTTATGTATATATTATAACATTGTTTTATGGTTTGAAAAGATCCATATGGAGGAGACCCCAGGCGAGTAGACAGAAACTCAACAGAACAAATACAATGAAGGAACAGGGGCAGAACCCCCCAAACACAAACTTTGAACACAAACTGCCAAACATAACAAACAGCAACATGATTGAACTCATAACAGAGGAAATAAAAGGACATGAGAATCTGGCTTAGACTAATGGAAACCCAACGAGGACACACACTGAGAAGAATGAAACGATAAGCTGCTGCGGTAAAAACAACAAGCGCTGAAGTCCACTGGATGAAGAAACACGAAAATCTGAAACTGAGACAAAATAATCAACTTTTGGTAAAATAGTTATATATTCAAGGGAGTAGAAAGAAAAGTCTTTGATCATCTTTTGATCTATTTTAAAAGCATTCCAGTTGTTTTTCAATTATGATTATGTAATTTAAAAACCTGTGTCGTTTTCTAGGACATAGTTTCTGTAGAGCAGCAGGAGTTCATTAATTCTTCTATGAGTTGTTGGCAGGACTGTTAGTGAGAAGCAACCCCGCCCCCTCTTCCCTCCCCGGTGCTGAGAGCTCAGAGGTCTGCTTGTTTTTGACGTTACAAATATGATGATACATTTTTTTCCATCTGTTTTTGATTCACAACAATTAGAATAAAGAAACACTCAGAAATGCAATTTTCATTTATATGTCCTCCATTGTCAGAAAAATACCACGAGAACATGTTAAATAAACAGAAAACACAAGTTTCATCAGAGTGGGTCTTTAAATATTAAATTGTCTCACTTGATTTACCTTAAGTTTTCTTGTTCAAAAATATATTTCTGCTACAAAAAAAGCACAATTTGTCATCAGCTGCTAGTAGGGAACATTTCCTCCAGATCAAGGTCACTGTTATGAAGCTTGGATGGAGGTCCTAAACTGTTCAAGCTGTGCCCATCATTTTCTGTATTTAGAACTGAAAATGTCAAATAAAAAGCTGACGTGATCCTCTGTGGTTGTGTACTCTACAAAGTTCTGTAGTGGACATCATATTTTGTGGGTTAAGGTCGAAACCGTTTTACACAGCACATATTTCAGGACAGAGTCGGCTGCAATGCAGAATGTTGGTTGTTTTGTGCTCCAGATTTTGGTGTTCCATTATGTTTCACAATTTGAAACCTAATCAGCATCAGATGGAGGGTCCTGTGGGACTTGAAATCTCCCCCTGTGCTGTTACTGTTGCACCAGAGGAGCAGAATGTGTCAAAAAACAATGTTTTGGAGTCACTCGAGTCCACACAATCCAAAGTAGAGAAAGTGTGATCGTCTGCCAGTTTGACTTGAATTAAAAAGCTTTCACCAGGCGTGACTTCATTGCATGTGCTCTGCTGGAGAATCTGGCTGTTGAGCCAAGCGACTTTAAATTCTGTCATCGACCTACAAAAACAAAAACAAGGCTTTGTGTTACTTGGATGGTAGTGAAGGCTGTGGGAGTGTGAGCGCTGCAACAGCAGCAATGAACCTTATCAGTTCTAGGTCACACTAAAGCCAAACTAATGACTGTGGAAGAGGTTTGTGTTTTTTAGCTTCCCTTTTGTTACTGTTTTGATCAGATTTGACCAACACCTTCATTTTTTTTAAATTGAAAATGAGGAGATTTCCTTAAATATCTGTATAAGATTAGTTGGAGTTGTAGATTTGATCTGTCAATCAAAATGCTGTAACACCCCTATTTTTAATTCATTTTCATCAAAATACGAGATTTAAATTAAACTAGTCCTGGGCGATATGGAAAAAACTGTATATCATGATATAGATTATTTAATATCACAATGACAATTTATATCAAGATATACAACAATATATTTTCAGTTATTCTCTGAAAAGAAAATTGACAAAAATGTCATTAATTACTTTTCCGTGATTTTATTTGTATGGGGGCTGTATTTATTTTTTAAGGAAAACCCATTTTTGCACAAAAGTTAAGCAATAAAAATAAACAAATAAAAAATGATAGAAGAGAAATGGCACAATAGACACTTTTTTATCGCCCACATGACGTGTATCGATCGACATATCACCCGACACTACATGAAACTAATACCATCGGTTCAACTGTTGTGGCTCTTCAATCTAAACACAAATGTGAAAAAAACATTGTGTAACCAGACTATAGGTATGCTTTTAATATAAAAAATGTAGTCAATTGTCTTAGCTCCAGATTTTTTTTACCCTCTGAAGTACACAATTGACAGAAATGTCTTTTTTTTTTCTGTTTTGATGAAATTCAGGAAAAAATTAATAATTTTTACGATATACTCTCTGAATAGTATCAATTATTTTACGTTGAGTGACTTGGTGCATTTTTGCTTTCAAAAATGTTAGTCTAAGATGCAAAAATATTGACCAAAAATGCACTTTATTTACTCACTGTCTCATATTGGATCCACACATTTTAACATGGTCCATCCATTTTCTTGACCGCTTTGTCCCTTTCGGGGTCGCGGGGTGCCGGAGCCTATCCCGGCTGCTGAAGGGCGAAGGCGGGGTTCACCCTGGACAGGTCGCCAGTCTGTCTCAGGGCCTCAATCACACCCATTTACTTACACAGCCACACCTAGGGGCAATTTAGAGTCACCAATTAACCTATGAAGCATGTTTTTGGACGGTGGGAGGAAGCCGGAGTCCCCGGTGAAAACCCACGCATGCACGGGGAGAACATGCAAACTCCACACAGAAAGGTCCCAGCCGGGAGTCGAACCGGGGCCTTCTCGCTGTGAGGCAAGAGCGCTAACCACTATGCCACCGTGCAGCCCTAACATGGTCTAACTGTATTATTAAAAATTACTTATCTACAAATTTTACATTTTTTTCAAAACAATAAGTAGTCACTAAATAAAATGAAGAACAATAGATGAGTTATTCTCATCGTAAAGTTTTTAAAATTAACTAAACTTTTCCCACCAAAAGTGTTTTTTTGAGATTAAATGGCGGCAGCCATTTTGAAATGAGCAGAAAAAATACCATCTACTGCCCCCAGTGGAATGACGATGAACTGCAGGGCAGAAAATCAGGATCATAATGAGAAAGGGGATTCAGAAATACAAGTATCAAATATGATATGAATGTGATATAGAGTTTAAATTCTTAAATTGTGGCCCGATTACACTGATAGCATCGGATTACAATGAAACAGGATTTATTATTACCACAGAAATTTCAATTTAAGCGCATTCTGTCTTCACTAATTTTTAATGGTGATAAGAACTTGTTGTTATCAACCTTCCACATGAGGCAAGGATACTGTAATTTGTATTTTTTTGGAAATACAACACTAAACGCTCGCTCAATTGAGTAAAAGGTTGAAATCATCCATTCAGAACTCACCGAATCCATTTAGAGGCCACTGAGTTTTTGAAGCCAATCCAGCTACTGTTGGGCAAATATGGGTAAACCCTGAACGAGTCACCAGTCTGATTGGACTGTGGGAGGAAGTGTCCGAAGAAAACCACACAAGCAGGAGAAAATCATGTAAACTTCACACAAGAACCTAGCCAGGAGTTGTGGGCGTCAACCACCACCATACAACCCAAGGAATCCAATACACAAGATTTCTTTATTCAAACTTTTGTCCTGAAGATCTTCAACTTCTATATGTTTTTATTTTTATGTTACTGATCAGTCTGAAAACAAATCTTTTTTTTACATTCAGACAAAACAGCACTGAATAAATGAGCATTTATCATTGACACTATTGGAAAACTCATCAAAAATGCAAAAGAACAATGTTAACCTTCAACTAAATCTACATTTTTCTCCCTCTCCTTGTTATCAGACATTAACCAGTTTTACATCTGGTTTTTAACATGCCATCACTGAAACATGTCTGGAATTTTTCTCTTGAACCACACACATGTAAACATTCAGATCTGTCACAGAAATCTGTTTTAATTATTCTTGAAAAGTGTTTTAGCTTGGACTTGTTCACATCAGTCCAATAAAAAAACACAGATGTGAATAAAAAGAGGAGTTGGGAGGGAGGGAGGAGTATTTATTTATAAATGCTCTTTGGGTTACATGTGTTCTGTCTCAGCTCGTGATGATGGGTTTTTTTATGGAATTTGTAACACAGATTTCTGAAAAATGCTGATATGTAGACCCTGAACAAAAAGTAGTCGTTTGACGTTTATTTTATGAGTTGAAGTATCAGGTACTGCAGACAATGTATGTGTAGTGTAAGAAATATACTAACTGAATACTTCTATTGACTAAATTGTCACATTTAAAGGTTACAACATACAAATAGTGCATAAAAAGTAAAGATCAAGTAAACTACTTCACTTTTACTATGGACTAAGTATACTTGCAGTACACTTCAATGGACTACTTGTTGCTTAGGGAATATATCCTGAAGACTCTTATTTTACGTTTTGCATCCTGAAAGTGGGTAAATAGTGGAACTTATCGCTCAGGGCCCCAAACACTCTGGGGGCCCTGAGCTCACCTCATTAAAGTGTCAAAAATAAAATCCAGTCAACTGCAAGTTGGAATTATTTTTTACCAGAATGGACAGTTTTTCACCCAATTTAGCAGTTTTGATTCCGACTTTGAGGACAAAAAAAAAAAGTTTTGGACGGGTGGAGATAATTGTGGGAGGTTTGGGATCGGTTCGGCAGCTTTTAGTTCCGTCAGGTGAAGCAGTGCCTCACCTGCAATCGTGAGATGTGTAGTCTATAAATAATAAAATAAATATGTCCACTAACCTGTTCAATAAATGTAATTTATACATTTAATCCCAAATCAATTCATTTGTATCCTCAAAATAAATTTGATGGTTTTCTAAGAACATAAAACTGAAACCCATGATTCAGTAGAAAATATCATTTGGTGGGTAAGTGAACTTTTGCGTTTATGCTTACTATGGATTTTTTCAGAGAATTCTAAGCATACTTCTGCTGTTTCTGGAATCCTCATGGCTGCATGTCTGTCTGGATGCTGAGCAGAAGTCTTCATATTGGGATGTTTCTGTCTCAAGAGATTCAGTCAAATGTGAAATAACTTCCATCCATTTCCAACTTCTTTCAGAGTTACAGTGTTGCTGGAGCCTATCCTAGCCACTGGTGGGTGATTTTCCAGTCCAATCCAGGACTGGAACAACTTTAGAGAATCTAAAGGTTTCTGGAAGTTTCTGCAGATCAAATCTTTGGGGTTTTATAAACGCAGATACTTTGTGTTGACAGCTTTGAAAAACATGAATGTCTTTGTTGGTTGTAAATATTTTTTCCTAGAAAGAAGAAAACATTAAATCATTAAATCACAATTGTGGAAAACCATTTATAAAGGATTTTAAAAAATAACTAAATTCCCCACAATTTAG
Organism: Oryzias melastigma; assembly: GCF_002922805.2. Lineage (NCBI taxonomy): Eukaryota > Metazoa > Chordata > Actinopteri > Beloniformes > Adrianichthyidae > Oryzias > Oryzias melastigma. The sequence goes on along the minus strand of NC_050532.1, from coordinate 2,384,813 downwards.
ATCTTAATCAAGCAGAGACACTTGAAGTTTGATGAAGTTCTCTTCTTTTCGTAACCCAAGTTTCTGGCTTTGCAGGGAGATCATAAAGCATGAAAACCCCAAATCATGATTACCTGGGAAACATGAGGATCAGGAAAGCACGGATCGATGAATCAGTTGATGTTTGTTTCAGTTTTGACGTCTTTGTAAATAAACCAGGAACTTGGCGTTTAGTTAAATAAACTCGAAGCCGCAGCCGATTCTTGTCTTGACACGTAGAAACAAACGGGATTGTTCAAGAAGTCTTCGTCAAATCTACAAACTTTATTTTTAAGGAAAACAAACGGAGGAACATTATTAGGAACACATTGGTGACACATAAACATCTAACAGAGTTTGGTCTTTGAAGGCATCTTGAGGAGCTCTAGTTGAGCCCAGCTGCCCCCAGAAAAAGATTTTCTAACCTCACCTCAGTTCATTTCTGTCATCAGTTTTTCCCAAAATGATCAAATGTATTAGTTTTAGTCCATTACATGTAAATAAATTCAATAGAGTCACAGGGTCATTTCACAAGAGCAACTTTTATTAGCATCAATTGTTCTTGTGAGTGTTACACAAAAGATGTACACAATATACAAATAGTGCTTTTTGTAGCAAATATGCTTTCTATGAAACAGCAGCAGCAGAATTGGCATTTACAAAATAAATTTTAGTTGCACATCATGCCAAAGATGAACAAGATCATTTTATATGCTTATATATCTGTATCTTAAATATCAACATCTATACAGGTCGGACACATGTTACCGTGGAGATAGCGATGAACATAATAGAGTAAAGATCGTATGGAGACAAAGTAACCTTCTGTTTAATAACACTGAGAAGGATGAAACTGTCCTTTTACTGTGGAAAGGAAAAAGGTTGCTTTCAAATGCAGAACTTTACATGCACACTTTTAAAATTCACACAATTCACCGCTGAACCTTCAACCTACGAAAGAACGCTCTCAAATCTACACATTTGACAACACGGGGCTTGTAGTTATTACTTTTTAAAATGTCATATTTTTAGTTCAGCGGATTAAAAAGTTTACTGATGCAAGACTGAAACTATTTTAAAGAATAAATAAAATGAAAGAATAGTGAACTGAACCAAATTAAAACTCCCATCAACTCTGGAATCTGAAGTGAATTGATTGAGAAAAATTAAAAAAAAAAGAAATAATCAAAATGGGAGGTTTAAAATAGTGTCATCTTATCTTTTTCTTTCTTTAAGGAAATAAACGTCTCATCTGTCAGCATTATGAGGAGAAAACAAATGTGGAAACTTAAACAATAAAAGCTCATAATGACTTTCTGAGGACCAGGAGAAACGTCCTCACAAGTCAAACCAGTAGGGATTTGTTTTCATTGCATCCACATGAACTACAGAAAAATCACAAAGTGCTACTGAATATTAGCAGAATAGATGGAGTTTTAAACCTTTCTCACATTTCTTTCCCAGAAACATATCAGAGTTAACAGCTTGGCTCTGTTAGAGCGACACTTTGGAAACCGAGCTCAGAGGAATAAATACCTCTAAAAACTATTATTATATTTGGCATAAAAAGCACAAATGCTGTTAAAATGTTTGGTTGGTTCAGAGTGAGAAATCTGTACAGCAGGAGCGTTTTTGCACTGAAAAAAGCACGTGAGGAACATTTAAGACAATAAAAGTCTGGATTTCTGAGTTTTACATCTTCAACTGTGAATTAAAACACTTGAAGGGAAACTCCAGCATTTCTTCTTGTGCTGACAGAGCTGTGCATCAGAATCATGGATGGAGGGTGGAAGAAAACAGATTTTTGGACTAAAGCTAGAAGTCTTTGGCAGCTCTTTTAATCGTTTTATGGTTTAAAGCTGCAGTTGTCTGTAAGGTTTGTGAACCTCATGTTTGCTCATGTACCTCCTAAAGTACCTTTACAGTAATCTGTCACACGTTTATATGGCAGCATGAAAGCAGAATAAAAGTGTTTTTTATGAGGGGAAAAACCAGAGGAGTGACTGTCAAATGTACATTTTGACTATACAAAGTTCTCACACGTACGATTCTTCTGCAAAGAAAAGCTGCTCAAAGTCCTCCATGGGCGGGTCGCTGCAGCGCTTGCTCTGCCACTCCTTCCCCTGCACGATCGCCACCACCACCTCCTGACTCCTCCGCAGGCAGGCCTCCGGATCCGCCTGACCCTGCGAGGAGAAGTAGTCCCTCACAGCTCGAGTGGAGGAGGACGAGAGGCAGAAGTGGGACGTGGAGCAGCCGGGCTCGGGGTCGGACAAACTCAGTCTGGCGTCCGGACTTTTAGCTTTAAGCGTGGGCGGCCGGTCCAAAGTCAGGCTGGTGGAGCGGTGAGAGTCCGCCCAGACCTTAGTGGGCTCGGATGCTCTGCGGGGAAGAGTCTTCCTGACTTTGTGGACATCTGTGGGTGGGGTTAGGGAGTGGGATTTGGGTCTCTGGAGGATCAGGGTGGTGGGGTTCTGTCCAAAGAAGATGCCCTTTGGGGGCTGAACACGCTTCCCCGTCCCCGCCAGTTTTTGGGCGCCCTCACTTTTAAGCGGTTTGCCTGGCTTTGCTGCTCTGTGGGTGGAGGGCGGGTCATGAAGCTGCCTCAGCTCTTTGACTGTCAGGGATTTCTCGCTTCCTCTGTAGAATGGCGAGCGGGTGCGCTGCAGCTGCAGCAAAGCCTGATGGTAGGACGGAGGACTGCCAGATCTTTGATGGCAGGTTGGTTTGACCGTTCCAGCTTCCTGGGCGGCGGCAGAGTGGCCATTGCTCGTTGGGTGGGGGTTTCCATTCACCACAGGCTCTGACTGTCCGTCCTCAGACTGCTTCAGAGAGAGGCAGCGGTCCCGCTTCAGCCACGTGTTGGGGTGAAGGCCGTGTGGCGCGGTCTGGGGGTGGGAGGGGGGCTGCCAGTGAGGCGTGGCTTCCCTCTGAGGCGGGGAGTCTCGAGGTGACCGCTGTGAGACTGGACCATTCGCGATGTAGTCGGTGGAATACTGTGAGAAGGCGGAGTCTAAGGAGCTGAGGGAGGAGCCTGTTGGTGAGGTTGCTGGTGAGGATAAACTGGAGCAGCTGGCATCCAATCGTAAAGGAGGAGGAGGTGCCTGCTTCACCTTCCTCTTTCCACAGGTGGAGATTTTGACGGCTTTCTTTTCATCTCTTCCCTCCTCCTTCAGGTGTAGCCTCCCCAGCTCCTGCTCCAAAAACACTTCATCCTCCTCTCCCTCTCCCTCCATGGCGGCGTCATAGCTCGCCTTTCTCACAGGCTGGTGGCGGTTTTCTTCGTGACCCACGGTGCTGTTTGAGGATGGGGTGGGGGCCAAAGCTAAGGCCGGCTCGGAACACCTCCTGAGCCGTCTGGGACCCTGTAAAGAGCTGCTGGCCTGGCGCGCTCGAGGCTGCCGGACTATTGGGCTGAACTTCCTGGGTCTAGCCAGAGGAGGGAGCTGCAGAGTGAGCTCAGAGTCGGGGTCCGGGTCCCCGTCACTGAGGGTGATGACGGAGTCCCGGCTGCAGCTGTCCGGCTTGTCTTTGTCCCGAAGTGGAAGCTGCTCCTGGTAAGGAGATTCCGGATCGTCGTTGAGCTCGTTCTCCAGGCTGTCGTAGGAGGAGTCGTTCATCTGGAAGGACGACACGTCTGGAAGGAGAGAATGAAAACACGGTGATGCGTTTGCATTAAGCAGCAACTCAGCAAAAAATCAAGACATTAAAACATTAAAGGGTAACACAACAGGACAGTTAGAGGATGAATCTACTCTCAGCCCAGATTTAAAAGGCAAAACATCTACGAGTCACGCTAAAGCTAACACGATAACAACTGATCGTTACAGAATCATGGATGGGCGGGGCTAGAGCTGCAGAGCGTGATGACGTGAAACTTCTGAAATGACGTGGGACTTAAACCAGTTGAATGAGGCTTTAAAAGTGTTGTCTGTTTGTTCTTGCCTCATTTTTGACAATTTATAATAAACTTGTTTAATTCCTGAAATTAGTCTAAAACTGTCTGTGTGCTGCCCCCTACAGGTTGAAATGAGGTAGTAACAAACAGACAACACATTAGCTGCGTTTCCATTACACTTTTGCGCAAAACTTTATCGAAATTTCTAGAATTTCGATAAAACACTGTTTCGAAAAAACAGCGTTTCCATTAAACCATGATTATGCGAAAAACTCGAAGTAATTCCCGCGATAAGTCATTAAAAAAACATGACGACGGATATAAACACTATTTTGATGTGCAGTAGATTCATTCACATTTCTGCCACGGAGCTAGCTCTCATCCTTCCCATCAGAGAAGACGTCTACGTCTGATCCGAGCCTTGGAGCGGCAGGCTCCTTAAACGTGGGAGCGACGTAGAGTCAAACAGTTTTGGGAAATCGTGGTTGAAGAATTCACCGAAGAGCTGTGGATTCAGCATTTTCGCATGACACGCTCAACTTTTGATGAGCTGTGCGGTGCTGTGCGGTGCCCAAGGCAGCCAGTTGCTGTGAAAAAGCGCATTTGACCAGCTTTTCCTGCTTCCTGTCCGAAACGCCATATCCGGTTAATGGTCACGTGACTCGTTTGTTTCGAAAAAAGTGTTTCCATTACAGTTTTTCGAAAAACTTCTGTTTCGATACGGCCCAAATACCACCTCCTCTAAGCGCAAAAACTTTATTTCGAAAAAGGCGAGTTTTTTCGAAATTGTGGTGTTTCCATTAGGAGAATTTAATATCGAAATTCCGTTTTTCGAAATTTCAGAGTTAATGGAAACACGACTACTTAAAGCCTCATTTATAGAGGTCACCTACAAAAAAAGTTGATTTAGGGTTTGGTTACCCTTCAACCCTTTAGCTCCAGTGTTCACATTTTTTTCACATTTTTTGCAAGATGAGCACAATTCCAGCACTGGTGACCTCTCCGGTGTTAAGCTATGGAAAAACGCGTATTTAACTCATGTTGTTCACACAGGATGAGCAGGGAGGGGCTTCTCTTTTTTCTACTGTTTACTAGCGCGTTTCCACCACCTACAGTTGGAGGCGGTTTGGTGTGAAATGTCAAATGTGGTGAATCTTGCTCCAGACTTTTTCTTTCACAGCTCTATTCGAATATATACAAGACTTGGGGTTAAATTATTCCAGTTTGGCACAAACTGCAACGATTAATTTCTTAATTAATTTGATACATTTTCAAACAACTGACTTTTCTGTCAATTAAAGGAGGGACCGCTATCCATCAAAAGAGAAAGTCATGAGATGAACAAAGTCCCAGTTCACTGCAGGACGAGGTGCAGTCCTGCAGCATGACCTCTGCTGGTTATTCACAGCATCAGCCATGAATGAGGAGATTCAGCAGCAATTTGATCAGCACCTGTGACCCTGAGCGAGGCTGAAACTCTGCAGGTCAACCTGCAGTAATGACCCCAAACGCCGGGACTGAAAGAGCCTCAGTGCTCGCTAGAACAAGAGAGCCAAACACTTGTAGAGCAGCGCGGCACACATCTATTATTGAGCTTTCACCGATAAACGTTGCAGTGTGGTACTAAAATATTTTGTAGAATTGAGAGAATCCGTCACAAATATCTGGTTTTTCTCAGAGAGGAATTTCAGAATGACCAAAGTAAAGTTAAAGACCCCCTCTGTCAGTATTTTTAACATGTTCTTGACGTATTTTTCTGATGATTGAGGACATTCATAAAGAAAATTTAAATTCCGAGTTTCTCTTTTTGCAAATTGTTGTGTATCGGGAGCAGAAAACAAGCCAAGCTCTGCAAACTATATCCTAGAAAACAACTATTTTATTTTAGCTAAAAAAAGGCATAATCATAATTAAAAGACCACTGGGAGGGCTTTTACAATAGATCAAAAGATGATCGGAGTAAGTTGGAAGTTTGTTCAGAAACTTTTTTTTTCATTCCTAGAGTCAGTTCCTGTGGTTTTTCCTCTTCTGGTTGAGCTCTTACCTGATCCGTGGTCGCTGCCGCTGCTCTTCTGGCAGAAGGCTCTGAACAGCGAGGTGACGTCTCCCAGGATGCCGCTGCAGTTCTCTATCAGGAAGTGGACCAGCTCACACACCTGCATAGAGAAACACCAGACCATGAAGTCCGTCACGTCTTAAGTTATATTCATTTAAAAGTCGGTTAAAGTTGTGTTACAGAAGGAAACAGTTTTTGAATTGAAGAAGAAACAAACATTTTTTTGAATTTCTTTTTCAATCATTCCCAAACGTTAAACTATCTCACAGTATTAAGCACTTATTTTAACCTGGTTAGATGAACTTATTAAATGTGTCACATTTGACAGCAAAGAAATGAAAAGTTCCTGAAAATGAAAATTTCTCACAGAATTTATACATTACAGGTTGCTTACATTAAAATATGGTTTCATTTGACTTATACAATAGAATGATTACCTGCTTTTTTATTTTAATATTTTAATTGATTGCATTTAGTGAAATAATCTGAAATAAGTGTAGATTCTAAACCAGAATATTTAACATCTTTAAATGAATCTGGAACTTATTTTCTTTAATGAGTTATTAATACAGTTTGAGTTCAAATTTTAAACAGCTGTTACAGTCACTTTTGTCATTTCTTAAGGGAGTTTTTTGTGCAGATGGTGACTTTGACACTATCAAAGTGGGAGGATTTTCCTCCTCTGCACCTTTTTAACAGGAGGAAATCATCTAAAATCATTTGTCTCCACGACAAGAATCTAGTTTAGTAGCACAGAAAGATTCAAATGTTAAGTTTACTTCAAGAGACAAAAGTTTTGATAAAGTAACAACAGCAATTCTTCAATTTTTAGTTTGATATTTGTCTTCAAACTAAACACAGAGCTTTTATGACGACAGCGCCGTCAAATTTACACAACGCAGATGAAATCCTTTTGGTCACATCGGAATCCCTCAAAAGCTGGAGACTCCCCAGCTGGAGGAATTTCCTCTGAAAGACTCAGAAAAGAGGAGCCTCATGAACTTGACTGAACCTTTAAGGACTTGAAACCCCTTCAGACACAAGAAAACATGTTTTTTAAGAATTATTATACACATTTCTGACTTTTGAGGCAAACGATTTTAAAAAAGAGTGACAGATTATGACTTAATCACCTTCACCTTAAAATTTTTTGTTTCTGCTTTCACACTAATATTTATGTTCCTATCAGCTCAGAACGTACACAGTTATGCAACACAAAAGCTCAAAACACCTAAGATATAGCGATCTAAATACCTCAACGGGCTTTTTTTGTCACGCAAAGGTCTGCAGGGAATCTCGATGCCTGCAAACCTGATTACCGACAAGAAAACACGAAGGCATCTGAGTGATTTGCTTTAGGGGGCGTGGACGCACTCAGTCATCTCTCCATGACTAAGTGCGTTTTGGATTAAACAGAAGATAACTTCAGTGATTGCTGCTTTCTGACATCTGTCTGCAAAATGACATTCCTGTGTCATTCCTGAACCAACATGCCGATTGCTTCATGCAACGTCTTCTGCTTTTGTGTGTTTTTGAGGAAAACAGAAGAAAATGTGTACATCTATACAAGATAAAAAATTTTTTTTAGCATTCACACATTTTTTTTTTAAATAAAATAAGATCATAAACAAATAAGTTTCCTAAAAGTGTGCAAAAAAATAACACATCCCAGTCAGAAATTGTTATTTTCTTCAAATATTCTTTAAATATCCTGTTAAGAGTAAATAATAACTGTGCAAGGCTCATACTGCACGTCTTTTACATGCCATTGATACTTTTTTAACATTTTTACCATAATATTGGTTTAGCAAAGACTAACAATACAAGAAAAGAAAAGGAGAGAAACAAAGGTGCAGCTGTTCCTGCAAACAAGTTGATTCTAATGGAGGAATGTGCAGCAAGGATGTTTCAACTCTTCAAACTCGGCTCCTACACATATTTTTAGGCAGCGTAATGTTGATTTTGTGAGGCGGAAAATCATCAGAGAAAACCAAACATTGCAGAGCAAAGATAAGATGAATAAACTATTGTTTTATCGTGACCTCGCTACGATTTTGCTCAACGCCGAATGTGCTTTCAGTGGAGAATGCCGGTTCTTTTATAAATATTTTTCTAGTACCACTTTGAGAGGAAAAATATGTAAAGAAATCTCATTTTTACAGGCCTTTAATGACAGTGGGATCACGTGTCGTTTAGACTTAAGCCTAAGTGGCGCTCCACGTGTTTATCCACCTCCGTACTGATCTTCTCCACACTGAACAGTTTGACCCCGCTCACAGGCTGGAGTTCATCTAGATCTGCTGTTAGTCTGAGTGTTCTGCTCTAATCATGAGACTTTTTACTGTGGTTGGTAATAAAACAGCTTCTTTAACCCTTTTCTTTGTTTTAAGGGGCCAACCCACTAGGCACAGGATGTATATTATATATCTACTGTAGATGTCTATAGGACATGTTTGATGTCTACCAATAGAGTCTACTAACTGTAGAAATCTAATTTTAGGATATTTTTAAATGTCTATTAGAGGTTAAAAACATCTAATAGACATCTACATCTATTAGATAACTAACACATGTACAGTAGATGCATATTAGTTATCTAACATCTAACATACATTTGTGTCCGGTGGAAAGAAACGACCCAAATGGCTTGTTTACAAGACATGATGGGACCGCGACGCAATTAGCTATGGGAAAGTCGTCTGCTAGAGATCTAAACTGCGATATACAATAGACCTCTATGAATAGATGTCTATACTAAGGTTTGAAATAGATTTAGATATCTGATGTAGATGGAATACACACTCAAGAAAAGTCAAGAAAAAAAGATTACTGTATTGTCACTATAAGGTACACTTAAAAGCACATTTTTTTTGGAAAACTGACAGTGCGCCTTGTTATCCAGGAGCATCTTATATACGATTAATACCTCATGTTGAAGCGACTTTGAGAGGTCGTGGCGCTCTGTTAAAATGTCGGTCTGTATTTTTTAAGGATTGGAAACATTGACTGTTTATATGAACTGGACAAAACAGGTGTTTTGACGTCCCTCATAGGAAATAGCTAACCTCCGGCCCTCGCAAAATCAGGCCAGAGCCTTCACCGTCACTACCTGATACGTCTACCACCATACTGCAACCCGTCGACAGCGATTAGTCCGAGTCGGTCTGTCCGAGTCACGTTTTTAGAGGAACTATGGTATAGTGTGTGTGTTTTTTATATTTTCAGAAAACTACCCAGTTGTCAGTGGCTGCTGCAGGAGGGTTCATTCCCCTGTGAATCTGTGGTCATGGGGCTTTGGAGCTGCAACAGCTGAGAAGAATAAGAACGAAGCATCCACCATGTCAAACTTTCTCAAGGACATCAGCAACCACAGAAGTTGCCTGAGGGATAGCTATGGGTTATTAAGAGTCCCTGGATGGGTCAGAAAACTTGACAAAAGAAGCAAACATCCCAGAAAATGAAGACATGGTGGCCAAAATGTTTCAATCAAAAACAAAAAAAAGAAAAAGCTTCTTCTTTTTTTTCTTTTACTAAAAAGTAAACAAACAGGAAAGTAAAATAAATAAAATCAGAGTTTGTTTGCCTCCATATTTTTTGCTTTTCCTCTGTGCTGTTTCAGTTTCAAGGGCTGACGCTGAAAAAAATAACAAAACGCATCTCTTTTTTTCTAATTTCTTTCAATGTATTTATCTGGTGGTGCTAACATTGTTTTAAAACAACGAATGAGCCGAGAAAAATGCATTAATACCTTTTCCAGTGAAAACCATTCATACACATGGCATTTGGGGGAAGTTTATGCTCACTTCTGCTTTCAGACTCGCACGCACTGAAAAGCAATGAAAAGCATTTCTAAAAACCACCAATGTGAATGTGGAAGCGGAACATAACAAGACTTAAGATGATTCTACTTTAGGAGACTAAAATGGGTTTGATTTTCTAACAATTTAATTTTTTCAGAATAACATACTTGTGCTTTATTTTTTTTATTTGCAGCTAAAGTAACAATTATGTATAAATATTAAATGAAATATTAACTGTTTCTACAAGAAAAGTTAAGCTCTGACACAAAGAAAATGAAAGATGTCTTTGTAAAGCAAAACACTGTATAAGCTCTATGCCTGGAAAACATAAAAACATCAGACTCAGTGTTTTGTAATGTGAATTCTGTTGCTTAAACCAAAAACAGAATTGAATGAACCCCAGCCACCTTCAAGACTGGACAGTCTTGAGGAAAACAGCCCAGCATCCGTGTTTTTATTGAAACCATTCCGGCCGTCTTGGAGCTGTCAGTCTCTCTTTCATGTTCCTCTGTTGCCCTCCTTCAGTCCCCGCTGCAGCATTCCTCCCTGTCACTTATTGAAGAATGCTACGTGATACAAAGCGCTGCTGGAAAGAGCCCCAGGCTTCCAGAAGAGACTGGCCCTTTCTTCTTTTTCACCTCTCTGGGATGTTATCTTCACTCAACCATTCAGAAAACATGCAGATTACCAGAGAGTTGAGCATCCAAACAGCTGTCGTTTGAAGAGTTAAGTCAGTTCAATTAAACTGGAGCTCATTTATAAATACTTTTCAAGAATGGAACCTTACAGAAAAAAATAAATGATAGACATATTAAAGCTACATTTATTTTAGATGCCACCAAACAAGTTTAGAGCAAAGATTATACCCAGAAGTACTGGCTTTACCTTTACCGGGGTCGGAACTACAAATTACAGTTAAATGATTCAATGTTCATAGATGAGGAACTGTAAAAACAGTCAAAAAAATAAGTCAAAATTTCTTATACTATTAGATGAAAAAAAAAAAACATCCTACCAGTGGGGTAAAGAAAATAGTTCAAAACATAACTAAAACATGTTTTCTCAAATGTGTACTATTTAAAACTTTATAGATAAGATTACTTTCCTTGCAAGACAAAAATAAGATTTTTTTTTTCCTGAGTCTTTTTGTGTTCTCAGGACTCAGTTTTTGCAGTCAGGACTCAACTAAAAAAGTGTGTAAATAGTTTCCAAACCAAATTCTATTTTAATATTTAACTTTACCAAATCAGCCTCCTTTAGGAAAATATAGCAGTTGAATTTCCTTGAGTCACTCTTTTTAAATAGAATTGAATATTCTGTAAAAAGTTGTTCCAAGTCTTCATCTTTAATCAACTCAGTGAGGTTTATGGGACGTTCTAGCATCTTCTTCTTTTTTGGTCAAGATAGTTCTGGCAGAGATTGGACTTTGGGGGTAATTATTTAAACAGCTACCCAATTGAACTCCCAGCAGAGAATGGTATCCCGTACAGCAGTCATTTGGGTCTGTTTCTTACTGATCAATAGTCTTATTTTACCCTTGAGGAAAATGAAATACTATTTATTACACTGTTACTTATATAATAAATATAAATTGTGTTTCTCTTTTGCCATGATTAAAATAAAAAATATAAAGATTTTCTCAAATTTGAAATTATTTAACTTTTGACAGAAGCTCATATGACTTCCTTTCAAAATAAAAGACTTCCTGTGCCAAACAGGATCCTCCCAGTGCAGCTAATGTACTCCTAAGAAATGTTTTAAACTACACAAGACAAGAGAAAAAAATTAATTATTCCTGTTGACATACTTTAGGTCTACTTTGGGGAGCTGTCATCCTACTTACTACTGCTGTGAACATAAGCGCATTTATAAATAAATGGATTTATCGGTTTATGATCCTAGACAAAAAATTTTCTTTAAAGTATATAAATTTAACAACTAACTATTGTTATGCAGCATAAGAAAATATGTGCTAAAAAAAATCAAAGTTTAGTGTAATATTTGAAATATGTGCACCCTAGAGGAAGTGAACAGCAAATCTCAGTAGGGAAGTAAAAACCTTTACATACAGTAGTTTATCTTACTTCTAGGTGCACCTCAGTCATTAAATTATAAACGTAACTAATCTAAATTAAAACAATTCTAATTCAGTTAAGATTACTTTAAAAAATGAATATTATTTTATTGTTCTTCAGCCAGAGAGCCACAATAGAGAAGTAAAAGAGCCACATGTGGCTCCAGAGCCTCAGGTTGCAGACCCCTTATTTTTGAGAACCTCTATATACGACAAATAAAACTCCATCATTTCCTCTCCAAACCTGTGCCTTTTCTAAGCTTTTGAAATAAACCTCTTCTTTTTCTCCTGTTTTTTTTTACCTCTTTGTATTTTCGATTGTGCCTAGATGCAATTTACTGTTAGAATAAAAACCCAAAAAGTTGGTAATTTTTGCAGAGCTTTGGTCTGCGATGTATGTCCAACTGCTTCCGCCTCTGAGTAGGAAATGTCTTAATGGTTCTTTTTTTCCCACAGAAAAAGGCCATTGTGTTCAGGACGCACACAAACATGTAGAGCAGGGAAGAAAGGTCTTATCAGCGCAGAATTTGTGAAATAGATATTTTGGCGTTGGTGCGTGTTGAGGTTTTTTTGTGCTGACAAGTGTGTCTTTGTGTGTGTTTGAGGGCATACGGGGAGGTGTGTTTTCAGTGACAGAAACACAGTTGGCCTCAGGAATCAGAAGGAAATTCTTTGCATGTTTTCTCAATGAACCTAAACCACTTCGGGACACACACACACACACACACACATTAGAAAGATAAGCAAACCAGCCACCCACTGAGATTTTGTGTAACACAACAACAAACCTTCCAAACAGATCACAAATCACAACGATATATTTGCAGTTTTTCCCCCCTCAGACGTCACGGTGGGTTCTGGAGGCGACAGGACTTCAGCTGTGGGTTCTGGACGGTTAAATGACTCACTCTAGAACTGTTCGTGCAGCCAAGAAAACGGAGGAACTTCTACTTTCAGAAGAGTTCACACCACACCGACTAAAAGGAAGCACTGCTGTCCCATGATGAAATGTGCAAACGCAGAAACATTGCTGTCATTTTACACGAGTCATTCTTTTCATCTCATTAAACTAAATTAGAGAGCATTAGATAAAATCATTTAACAGCTAGTATAAGCTTAGCTCCCATATTTTTTTGTCTCTTATTGATCTCCATGTTCCAAATAAAGTAGAATATTACAGATTACATTTATTTTTATATCACATGGTTGTTAATTGAATCCACCTTTAGCATTCTAACAGTTTCAAAGTAAAATAAATTGATATATAGATGTTAGGAAATACCATTTGGATTGAGACACAGAAGGTTTATTTTACTGTGACGTAAAAATGAAAATTGTTTACTTGTGTGTTAGTACAAATATTTAATTTACTCTTGATTATCTGGAAATCTTCACCTGCACTGTTCATGATCAGGTATTTATCTCACACTGGTTGAAGTTTTGGTTAAAGATGTCCTGGATCCATTTTAGGTTACTGAATCAAAATGAGCCAGTATCGACTATAAATCGTATCATTAGCCACAAATTATGATATGAATCAATTGTTGTTTAAATGAATCTTTACACACAAAAGATGACTTTAAAATGTAACTATCATATTCATGCTTAAGTTTCGTTATTTCATGTTTGTGTCCAGCTTGTTTTAGAAAACTAGGATAAATGTTTACAGAGGTAAAAAACATAAGAGAAACTTTTTGCATGAGTTTTAGTAGTTTTGTCGGCTGATGAAATCGCACAGAGAGAACTCCTGCACTCATTCAGACATTGTTAACTTTTCAAACAGAATCAGCAAATGCCACATGACTTATCCTGAAGACGATCTTTCTCGGCTAAGTTGATCTGAAAAGTCTGTTTACATGGCAGCTTATGAGTTTATTCAGGATAAGACTGTAATACTGCAGTACGTGTAAACACAGTCAGAGTTGTGGGAACCATTTGGCTCCTTCTCTGCTCTAACGTGGCCAAAACTTCACATCGGATCTTTTATCTTTTCTGCTGCACATTTGCTGCTCCATTATTGACCTATTTCCTGTTGCATGACCCAGTTTAAAGACCCACTCTATGGAAAATGTAGTTTTTAACATGTTCTTGTGGCATTTTTCTGATTATAGTGGACATGTATAAAGAACTTGAAGTCTGAAATATTATTTCTAAGTATTTTATTTAAATTTTTATGGATTAGGAGCCATTGAGAAAAAATATCATTGGAAGGTGCTTATTTGTGATGCAGAAAATACGGTGGGCGGGCCACAAGCTCCCTTCTCTGAGCACTCAGCAACAAGAAGGGGAAGAGGGGATGGGGTTGCTCCACACCATTAGTCCCACCCACAACTCAGATGTGAATTTCTAATGAACTCCTGTCACTCTGCAGACACTATGTCCTAGAAAACGACACAAGTTTTTGGATTTTTTTGCTGAAAATGTCATAATCATAATTAAAAGACCACTGGGAACACTTTTATAATAATTCAAAAGATGTTCAGAGTGAAACTTAAACACATGCCTTACAGTTAAAGGGTTAATGGTTGATTGTAAACTCTTGTGTCTGAAAAACAAGCCCAAATCAGCATTCTGCATTATGCTTAGCTATGGGGTTTTTGGAAAAAAAAAAGGTTTTTTTCTCTTTTAGTCGATCTTGGTTGTGGGCAATAAAACTTTAGTTTGTTTAACCAGTTTAGAAAAGATTATTTAACAAATCTGGTCTTCATCTGGCCTTTCTGGTCTTCATCTAAAGACATTCGAAGTTAAGGATAAACGTACAGCAGGTTCACTTATCGAGACATTTGTCAGTAGTTTTCACACCTTCATCATCTTCTATAGTGAATCATTGAACTTCAAAGTATTTGGACAACGTTTTCCATTCCTTTCCAGACCGATAAGAACGTCTGTTTGTCGTCCTAACGTTCTTTCATCACAGAGAAGCACATTTTGAACAACTACTGTTTCATTGATCGACATCTGTATTCTGTCTCGCTTTAACCATAACTCCTATAGCAGCTATCTAATATAAGTCTTAGAGTGATTTTGTTTTTCACAGCTTAGGTTTTGTGATACAATGTTCCCTCACAATTTCTCTGATTTTTTCAGTGCAATTTTCAGGTTTTGTTGTTGTTTTTTAACAGCAAACTTAAAAAGCTGTTGACCTGGTCAATTCATCTCCTCTATGTCTCCTGTAAAGAATACATTTTACCAAATTTATATAAACCTTTGATCATAATCAGATCTTTTTTTTCATTCAATAAAACTGGACTTATTGTTCTATGAAGGTTTGAACTTTAAAAAAGAGATAAAAGTGTGAAAATGTTCATGTCTGTCTGAAAAAAGCGGATAAAGCGTGTAGAGAGGAGTTTAGCAGCCTTGATAGCCTTGATCACAATAAATGAGGGAACACTGTATGTAAATTTACACAGTGGAACAAGTTTTTTCTAACATTGTTCTCTAATAAGACTGACTTTTAACTGTCAATATAATATAAAAGGATAAGTTGCAACTTCATTTGATATTTTTTTGGAACGTACTACTCACTCTTTTACTTCATCTTGTTTGAATTAACTGTGGGTGATAAACTAAAACAATAAAATTCAAGAAAATAAATCTTATTAAGTTTTCGTAGTACGAGTTTTTCCTTTTTTAAACTGCTCTGCACAGTTTATCACACCTGGCTCAGTAATCTTTTCAAATGGATTCTGGTGCAAAAACGTGTTCAGACTCAATAAAAAAACAATATACTTAGATTTGAAACTGAAGCCCTCCAAAAGATGACGTGTGTTAGAGTTTGTGCTGCGGTTTGCTGGGAGGTCAGAGCTCACATCCGCAGGGAAATGGGATTAAGCGAGCATTAAAATGTACCTGAGCGAGCTAAGCCTCCGAATCTAAGCTGCCAGTCAAAGGCAGGTATGTCTGTCTGCCTGATCTCAGCGCACCGGCACAAACACACTCAAACACTTTGCTTATGTTATTTCACTCAAATGTTACATTCCTCAGAGTGTGCACACTGTCTGAGCATGTCACACTATAGACACACTCCTGTAAACTCACTCTCACCTGCCATGCATCAAAGTTTTCTGAAATGAGTTTGTCAAGCGACTTAAATCATCCTTTTTTTTCTAAATTTTCACATTTATCTTTTAGAAAATAAATGTGTTTTTACATGTGGTTCAAACATTCAAACACAGCTGTGAGTGTTTCATAAGGTCGCTTCCCAATGAACACTATCATGTGGATCGGTTTGTTTTCTAAATACTGTAAACGACCACGGGTCGTGCGTGAATACGGGCGTCATCGACCTGCTTCTCACCTTTTTGGTAGCCTCCCCCTCCATCTCTGGGGTGCTGGGAGCTGGGGGCCAGAGAATGCTGGGAGCAATGCAAACGGCCAGGTTGAAGGCATTCATCTGGTTATCGTGGGCGTTGCCTTGTATGCAGTGCAGCACGGCGATCAGATGTCGCAGCAGGAGCAGATTCTCGGCGGGCAAAAGAGGCAGCAGCCTGAAAGACGGTGGAGAGAACAGGTAACACACCTGGAATGAAAGACGGATTGCTGCTCCTGCATGTGAGCACCGGTTTGATGCTTTTTCATCAGCAGAAGGAATTCACTCTGTTACTTCTGCGATAAAAGTGACACACACATCTTGCAGGAATTTGAATGTTTGTTCAAAACTGAAGGGACGTGTCTGTAAATTAGGACATTTTGGGGATGTGAGCTTCTACCTTTGAATAGCTTCCATCTTTTGGTCGCCTCCTTCCTGCTCCATGGAGTCCATCCACTGGTCGTACAGATCTCCACTCAGTAAGCTGCCTGGGATGTTCCGTAGGAAGTCCTGGAGATGATTATTGACGGTTAAACCACTCACTAGGTTTCAGTTATGAAATGGACTAAGAGCAATCACAAAAACTACACAAGAAAAAGGTAGAGTTTAGCATGTTAACTTAATGCCTATAAGGCTTTTTTTCTCCTCTGAAACCTGCATACAAAGTTAATTTGTGGTCTAAAACTGATGACTGTTTGTCTTTGAGGGAAGTGATGGACTGGCGACCTGTCCACTGATGACAGCTGGGATGGGAGCAACAGAAAAAGGATGGATGATGATAATTGGCTTTTCAGAAATCACTCAGATTCAGGTCAAAAGGTTTTTGGAGGAAAAGGTTAACGGGGATGTTTTCCAGCATGTTTAAGCAGTGTTATGACCTGTTTGGTAGCAATGTGAGAGCGTTGTTTTCTCTAAAAAACAAGCAAAAACTGCTACTTATTTATAGTTGAAGACCCAGTTTGATGAAAGTTGTGTATTTTGTGTTTTTAGCCTGTTCTTATGGCAATTTTCAGATTGATGGAGGGCATATATAGAGAAATTAGGCGTAAAATTGCATTTCTGAGAATTTTTGTTTTCAAATTGTTTCAAATCTAAAAAATGCTTTTTGAAAAAGCTCAATCGGCTGGCCACAAGCTCCCACGACAGCAGTCATCCAGCCTGCTTCCTAAACAACAGTTCATCTTGTGAGCCTGACTGGCCTCCTGCCCCACAGTGGCTCCAGACACACATCAATCACTGGTGTTTTCCGTTGCTTCAAACAGACGAGGCGAAGAAAAGGACGTTACCTTGAGGACAGCAGCGATAACGAACACGGGCTGGTGTTTGATCTCTGGGACGTCGGTTCCGTTGTCCAGTCTGTCTCTGAGCTCTCGGCAGGCTTTAGCGCCGGCCGACCGCCTGAAGACGCCTTTGGTGTAAGGTCCTTCCAGATACAGAAACACCAACATGTCCTGGATAAGACAAGGAACAAAATCACCTTTTGATGAAAATCTCACTTTATTAAACCCTAGAACTCCAACCGACCAGAACTTGTAACTAGTGGTGATTTTATATTGACAGAAAAATAACAAAGTGAGCTCTGCTTCTCTGTACTCTGTCACATTTACCCCCAAACCATCCTGTGTTCCATCAAAGTAAAGACCTGACCTCTCCCTGACCTGTGTGACCTCCTCTCAGCTCACCATGACAGGCTTGGGCAGGCCGTGATCTGCAGAGCAAACGGAGCTCAGGGGGCGTCCAAACAGCCGTCCCTGAGCGGCGCTGAACGTCGGAGACAGAGGCAGGCCGTCCAGCTGCGAGCTGGAGCCTCTCCAGAACGGCCAGTTTATGAGAGACCTCTTCCTCTTAAAAGTCTTGTGCTGACCGGGCTCTGGGGGAGAAATGAAGAAGTTACATTAATGACACTCTGCAACAACGTGCACAAAAAAAAAAAAAGGATCTTTGAGCTCCAAACCTGCAGCAGTTTTTTAAATAATGCTAATGCAGAAGTGAATGCCTTCAGGTCTCATCACACATGCTTTAAGGTAATCCTGCAGTTTACAATTGAAGAAGTCATTTTTAGCCACATTTTTACACTTTCTGCATGACATCATGATCAAACGCCAAATGCAAATCCTGCATAAAGTCAGTCTCGTGGCTCAACAGGAAGAAAAAACAAAACATCCCTATGATGTCACCCTGTTTCAGCTCTGAAATGCTCGAATGTTTACCTCACAACCTCTCCTTGCTAATGGAAAACAATAAAAACATTAACAAAAGAGCCTATGAGTCAGATCTGTTAATGTTATTCAAAACCCAGAGGAAGTAAGAGACAGAGAAAGCCTGTGTTCCGAGGACAGAGGAAGTGCTGCTTCTCACTTTTTCTGTGTTTGCATCTGTGGTGCCGAGCTGGCATTTCTATTTGCATGGTAGTACTATGTGTAAGGTGGAACTCGCTGCACCCCTTAACCCTGTAAAGCCCACAACATCAAAGAAGTGATAGAAAATTCTATTTTGTTTAAATTCAGATGAAATCCAAAAAGAAAAAAAAGAATTTATAAGATAAAGATGGAATCAACCTTTTTACTTAAGCCTAAAATATTGACATTACTATTCAGGAAAAAAACACTTTATTTACCCAATGTTTCGAATTTGATCCACATACTTTAGGATGATGCAACTATTTTATAAAAAGTAATTATCAACTCATTTTTCATTCTTTAACCCTTTAACACTGGGGAAATTTTCAGCGACAGCAAAATAACACATTCTTTGAACGACACAAATAACACAATTCCATTAGATTCTGAAGCTGAGAAAAGGGATTTTCTGCACAAATAATTCAAATTTCAACATACTCAGTTGATGCGTTTTGTAAGTAGAACCCAAATAGTGTCTTAAAAATGTGTGTAGTGATGAATGTACATGAGTTTTTAACACATTTCCATTGAAGTTTCATTGGAAATAGTCGCTAAAATGCAAGTTTCTGATGGCTACGTGATCGTAGCTTAACAGCTAGCCTTCAATTAACCCTTTAACACTGGAACTCCAGTGTTCATCTTCTTTGATTTGCTGTAACTTTTCAATTGTTAACACCATCAATGTAATTCCAGTAGATTCTGAAGGAGAAAAGCGTCTCGCGCCGCTTTTCTCCTTCAGAATCTACTGGAATTACATTGATGGTGTTAGTGGTTGAAAAGTTACTGTATCTTAAAGATTTTGTGTTTAGGCATTCAGGTGTTAAAACATTAATAAAGCAAGTAGTCATTTAAAAAAATGAATAACATAGCAAAACTGTTTTTGAGGTTCCATGGAAGCAGCCATTTTAAAAATGAGCAGGAAAAGCCCTTCTACTGCCCCTAGTGGAATGAAGATGAACTACAGGACAAAAAACTTGGACCATACAAATGGATCTTTAAGATAAGTTTGGATCACGCTAATGTGATAGGGGTCTCAGAAATGTGTCTATTAAACATGATACAAATGATTATATAAGGTTAAATGTCTGCTTTGACAAAGGTTGTTAAAATACCAACACAATGTTGTGACTGAAGTTTTAAAAAGTCAGACTTTATCTGAGACTTTGTAAGTTTATTTAAATATCAAAAGACAAAAAAGATTACTAAGGAAATGTAAAAAATCAACCAAAAGCTTGTGTAGTGCAAGACTAATGGCTGACAAGCTAAAAAGGCCACGAGACAGTTTTTGAGTAGCTGATATTATCTCTAAAAATGTTGACAGACAAGAAACAGAAGTGTTGCACTTCAAAAAAGGCGCCATCCACCCACACCAAACCCAAACTGAGCATCATAGTCCAAAGTATGCAGACAATTTCATTATTGATGAACCCATTTCATTTTTTCGCGTCTGTTTGTCGGTGGATGTGTGTATTCCTTCACACTCAGGGCCTGGCGGCGGTGCGTCACTTGTCGAGCGTTTGCGCCGTCCTACTGAGTGTGTCTGGGTTGTGTAACAGCCTGTCTGCAGACTCTCGGCTCTGACGTACAAGCTGCGCACCTATGTATACTGTAAGTGGCTATTTATTAAGAATCCTCAGCAAACACTGTCTGCACCGTCATCTGCAGAGCTCCGTGATGAGTCAGTGAACTGGCTCTGAAAATGATTCATCTCTACTTCTCTTGCTACTTTGCTTAATTTTAAGGATGTATATAATAAATTACCAGGATGGATGAAAATAAAATACCAAATACCAACATGTTTATACATTCAAGTGATTTTTTCCAAATACAAACTGTCAACAGATACTTGAATAAGTCCTAAAAGCTCTGCCATCATAAACTCAAAAACATTTATGCTAATAAATAGTTTGGTTTTAATACTGACAGACTAGCAAACTAAAGATTGTCTAAGTGGGTGGAGGATCCCGCGGCTAAAAAATGTGCCGCAAAATAAATGGCATACCTCAGACCAAGTTCACTATTAAACAATGTGCGTTGGCGTCATGCCCAAACACATTATGAAGGAAAGTTTACCAGGAAAGAGAATTACGAGTTTCCTCTGTCACTCGGTTTTGTGAAGCAAAAAGAAAAGCAGGAGCTTGTTTTAAATCAGATCTGTGCAGCTCTGAGCAGACCATTGTTTTAGAAAGAGACAATGAGGAATAACAGACTGACCAAATGGAAAATCAGTCATTTCTGTTAAAACTCTACTAGACTAGTAAAAGTTCTTGCCTTGGTTCCTATTTTATTGACACTACAAAGCAGAATATATTTTTTTTTTGGTTAATTTCTTAGCCTATTAATGCCTTAGTGACATAAACCCATAAGGAGTGTTCACCTGTAATAGTGTTGTGGGTTTTTGGGTTGAGCCCATTGAGGGTTATAGAACCTTACAGGCAAATCTTATCATGCATCATGAAGTATTTGTAAGGATAACGTAAGTTACATGTGCTTATAACGTACAAGTGATGCTGTTGTACAGTGCTCTCAGGCTGCATTCTAGTAGTTAGTGAGGTATGCACACGGTGACACTTAAGTTTGGTGCAGTGTGATTCATGTGTTGTCCAGATTCCAGGTGGCTCGTCTGTGTTACTGCTCTTGGCTGTGGACCTCGCCTCTGGTTAGTATTGCACCCCCAGCTGTCCCAGCTCCATCTGGATGAAGCCAGTCTGCTACATTATTCAAGCATGTAGCGGTAGATGTAAATGAGCTAATTCTTCTTTAACAGTCCAGGCACATCGCCTGTCCGTCCTGGGAGATCCCTCCTTCATGTGGACTACCCTAAGGTTTCTTCTTTTTTTTTGTCCCAGTAAGCCAGTAATAGTCTGTAGCCACTACTACCTACCGTTCCTCTGCAGGTGTTTGTATAGGTAGAAATGAGGGGTTTAAGAGAGATTTTAACATTTGATATGTCCTTAAACCTAAGAATATTTTGTTTTTCTGGTTGTTGCTGCTTTAAAAAGACACCAATGGTGTCCTTTGAGCTAAATTTGTCCCCGCTCATAATTAATTTTCTTTTAAATCTTCCAGAAATATCCGCTTTCCCTGAGCTGAAGACACAAGGACAAGACAGGGCAGGCTACTCCAGCGACAAGGAAAATGTTCTGATGATCAAAATGAAACAGAACTGGTTTTAAATCCCAGATTGCAATCTCTAAAACGATTTTTAATCAACGTCAAGGTAAACAAGGGTTACAACTTAACATGTAAAGAATACATAACCATGTCCCTCTGCAAGCCTCAACTCGTACACTTCTTTTCTGGATCACATTAGTTATTTAATCTCTAACAAGAACCAGGGTGATTACATAAACTCAAAGAGGATTGGTGCCTCTTTGGTTGAGTTTTCATTGGTTGTGTTTTATTCAATAGTTACTGCACACATGGTCCAAATTTTCAGTTACTCAGCTGTTTCTGTTTGCACTCATCCCACCAATTACCTTGTTGTTTTTTTATGTCAAGTTCAGTCACTTAAGTTTTAACCACAAGTGTTGGGGTCCATCACCACCAACACCAACATTTGTGACGTTAATATAGCAGGTTTGAAAATCAGGTTCAGAGAGGCTACAGCGTCATCTCAATTGTTTCAATTACACCTCAAAAAAGTCAGTAGGAAAACAAGACTTGCAGGAAAAACCCAACTCTGACTTTCATCTCTGCTCCACAAGACAAACCTCTACTGAACTATCATGGTTCATTACAAGTACACAGAGCTTGAGTCAGTATTTGGAATCTGAAACGTTCAGGTTTTTGGAAAAAATATTCCCACTAAAAAAATACATCTGAGCTTGTAACTCAGTCTGGTTACACGGCAGCTCCTAAATAATCAAACCCAAGACAAAGGGCTTCCATAATATGCAACATCCCACCAAAAATAAGCATTTTTATCTTTCAAGTCAAGTGAACTGGCTGAAGTGGGCAAACAAATCAACACAGCAATGGCACAAGAAGAGGAGTAGTTTCTAACATTTAAAAACATCCACAGAAACAAAAATGTCTTTATTTAAAGCGGCAATAGCCCACAGACAAACCAGAAAGCCTCACATGTCAGTATGAGGAGAAAATATAATTTTCCAAATTAAGAATCAGACCGGACATGTCAGGTAAACATGAAACCTGGTGACACAATCTGAGATTTTCAACATTTTAAACAAGAAAAGTGGTTCAGCTGAAGAAATAAGGACACGTCTTCTTCTGATGACACAGGAAATCGCTTTAGACAAATCTGAATTAAGTGTTTATGAGCAAAGCCACAGAGGATGATGGCATCCTGGAAGTCATCTCTCTGATTCAGTTATTTTGTGGCTTGTGGGGAGATTGGAAGACACCAGAAGATCTCCGTGGTGTCTTTTGGCTAAAAGTTGGTGGGGGGTAATACGAACGATAGAAAAACACTTACACAATCACATTAGTGGTAAACACATAAAACCCTACAGTGGATGAAAAACATTTTTGAGGGTTTTGAGTAAATACATTGATGACTTCAAACAAAATAAAGTGGGGCTTCTTCATGGCTGCAGACACATTTGTTAGCTTTGGAGCTGGGTGTGACCAATTAGCCCTCCGTGGCTGCGAGGTTGGTATGATCCATTACGCAAGAGTGTTTTGCTTGAAGCAAAGGAATCTGAGGAAAAGTTTGTGGTTGGCAAACTGGAGCCTCTTTGACTGCAAAACACCCTTTTTTCTCCACAACTTGTTTTGCTCTAAACCTCATGTCATCCTTTTTCCATCCCCAGCTCTGCATCCGCAGTTTGTCCACTGTCATCTCAACCCCCCTTCCTCTAAATCTGCTCCACTTTTTCCATTCGATCTACTTCTGAGCTCCTCTCTTCGCTTTCTTCCATCGCAAATTCCTCCCGCGCTATCAGTCGACGGTGGTTGTTTCTTTTTCCTTCACCTCCTCTGGCCTCCACTTACTCAACAGCTGTGTCATCTCTTTTCCCTTTCCATCTTCCGATTCTTGCGTTCATACCCCTCTTCTGGGGTTTCTTCCTCTTTGTCTGTCTGCCCTTTCTCTTGTTTTGATACAGCTTCTGCTTTAACCCTTGTTCTAACCCCTTTTCCGTAACGTTCTGCTTTCCCACCGTTCTCCTCTTCATTTCTCCCAGAAAACTAATAGATGAGTCCGAGCCTTCGATGGTCAGGTATGAGTGAAAACAGGAACGGTTTATGTAACAGGGACATTTTCTGGGAAGTACTTTCTGTTCTGCATTGATAGTTCATATTTCTCCCTGCGGTTTCATACAATATTAGATTTATAGATGGATTCCTAACATCGAGTAAGTGGAATCTTAGAAACATTCACTGTCTTTTTAAAGAAGACAAAATGCTATATTTACAGTTGGTGGTTAAATGTTAAAATCACTGCTCCTGCCAACCAGAAAACACCTGCAGCTACAGGTATGAGCAGAAAACCACACCTGCATGTTTTCTGAAAGACTGCATTCACAGGACTGTCTGTGAAAACATGCAAACTTCATGCACATGTTTAATGAAGCTGGTGCCTATAAGATGGTGTCAAGCAAAATGAGTTCTATCAAACCAACAATGCAGAGGCCTTAACTCAAGTCTAGGGGGAGTTTTAGGAAGCCAACCAGAAGGAATATCAGTCGGCCACAAAGAAATTCCAGCAAACCGTTTGATTTCTCAGAAGGATGAAATACTTATCTGCCAACACCATCTACAGTGTAAGTGATGAGTGGTTGACAGACAAGTTTTCTGCCGAAGAAGCGAAAATTGATGACCCGGGCTGAAAACTCAGAGGCTGTCAAAAAGCCCCCCAGTGGCAATGTTCTGGGGCTACACGAGGTCCGCCCTGAAGACCTTAAGTCTCTCAAGTATTATGGAACTGTAGATAAGCTGTGCTTGAGAGATCCCCCATCCAGTCCGCCTTTGTTTTGTGGATTTGGAGAAACCATGTTCTTTGCTCTGTGGGAGGTGCTCAGAGAATATGAGGTCTGAGGCTCTTAGTAGGGGGTCCCTGACCCCACAGTCTTTGCACAACCAGAGCAGGAGTTTGGTTCGTATTGCTGGCAGTAAGTCAAGCTTATTCCCGCTTCATGTTGGACTCCAGCAGTGATGCTGTTTGTCACTGGTTCTGTCCATAATCTTTATGGACAGAATTTTCTAGGATCAGCCAAGGACCTGAGGGGCTCTAATTTGGGGATTTCACAATTTCCCATCTACATTTTACAGATGATGTTCTGCTGGCTTCATCAAACTCAAATCGTCAGTGTGCACTGAAGCGTTTGGGATGAGAACCAGCACCTCCAAGCTGGAAGCCAAGGTTCTCGACCAAATAAAAGGGGGTTGCACTCTCCAGGACGGAAGTAGGAGAATTTCCAGAATCAATTTGATTCACCAGAGCCTGGATGATTTGATTCCGATTATTTTAGATTCTTTCGATACACTCAATTCAATTCAATTCAATTTTGAGTTTACCCATTTAAACCCATTTGCTTAGAAATACATTAATACTCTATATATGTTTTGAAGATATTCATATTGATCTGATACAGTTGTAAAATTCAATAGTGAAGTAATAATGAGATAGTTAATATCATACAGTGTTACATTGATTCTCGAAACAGAGAAGCTCTAACAATTGTTCTGCCTCTCCTGGAGGGCATTTCAGTTTGACCACTAGGTGGCGATTGTGCTATAGTATTACACCTTATACCAGAAGAAGAAGAAAAAAAATGAGTAAAATACTGTGTTTTAGACCACAAATGGTTACTTTAAAAATATTCCTTAAAAGGGTTTGGAAAATTCATACCTGTGAGTTTATAAATATGTTCATTTAGTCAGCAATGTATGTTTAGGTCAACTGAGCGCTAGCATTAGCCGTCCTTTGGGAAATCCTCATGCATCGAGCTAGCAGACTTTAGCATTTTGCATTAGATTGATCTCAGCTTTTATGGATCGATTAATTGGTTTTATCAACCCAGACCTGGTTTTGGACCACACCTGCTGACCCCGTCATCAACATGTCATGGGCCAAGCAGTCCCTGATTTGTTAAAGCAACGCGCCTCTTCTTCGCCAAAGTTCAGATATTTCAACTCTATACACACTGCAATGCCCAAAATGCACCACTGACTGACCGCTGTGCCACACCTGAAACTGAAAAACCTCTGATCACATGTACATTGACCTAACATTGAAACTGGACACGTTCGGTCTAAAAAGAGAAACAAATACAGGCTTAATAGCTGATGATTGTTATGCTCATTTTTTTAAGTAGTCATAGCTAAAGGAGATTACCTGTTTTTAATATCAATAATGTACAAGCAGCAAAGAGGAGATTCGGTGTGTCTGTAGTGGACTAACAGAGAGGGAATACATTTACACTCCTAAATTCAGACTGAAATATCTTCCTTGTAAGGGAGATCTGTACACAAGGGTTGAGGTTTGAGTTTTTCAATTTCGCACTTCTATGATTCTATAGAGGACTCTGCTTTTTATTGGTGCCAATAAAAGAACAGAAAAAGGGACAATAAGGTGCCACAAATTAAATGAGTAATAGATTTTTTTTCCTGTCAGGCCTCTACACATACACGCAGATACACAGCCAGCTTCACACACTTTCCTTTGAGTTTTACCCCAAAGCCTTTTTCAAATAGATTTTACAATTTCCTTCCACTCCCCTTAAAGACTGAAGTGACTCTGGTCTTAAATGTAACCTACCTAAAAGCTCCTGAGGTGAGAGGAGGACCTTGTTTGGTTTGAGGATAAACTGACACTGGGTGTCTGGAGGGAGACACTGATCCAGCAGCAGAACTCCAGGGCAGTCAGTAGGACTCATCGGGTCCCGGCCTATTCCTCCTGGACTGCTGCCGCCGTCCCGAATGTGGCTCATCTTAATGCAGAATGGAAACTCGTGGCCTAAAATGAAAGGTCAGAGTCCAGAGGTTAAGGGTGGAGGGTCTGGTATGTGCAGAGTGTGTGCCTCTGACAAGGAGCCAAAGCTTAAACGTGGTGGAAAAGAGGGAAGCGCTGGCACTGAGTGACAATAAATCCCAAATACTGAGTGGGGATTTGGGGAATTAGGTCTGAATTACAGAATAAAAAGATTAAGCTTGAAGAATGTCGAGGAAATACCACTCTGACTAAAAACAAATGGAAATGTTTCCAGATGTTTGAAGAGAATTTAAACCCATTCTATTAGATCACATTCATCTATAATTAAGGACAGTTTTCACACATTAAATACAAATAAACCTCTTTATAAAACAGAATTAAGCAACACTCACCGATAAGAGGGTACGGAGGGTCGTCTTTACTGGAGTTCACCCACAACCTGAGGTCTTTGATGCAACTCTAAAAGGGACAAAGAGGAAGCAAGACGACTTTAAATCAAAAATCTCTGTTTCTTTTGATCTGAAAACATCCCACTGAGAGGCACTGGAAAGACCCAATCCAATGAAAACTGTATTTTTGGTGTTTTTAACATGCTCTTTTTTTCTCACAGTGGAGGATATATATAGAAAATTAAGCTTTAAATGGCATTTCTGAGTATTTGTTTATTCAAATCATTGTGAATCAGGAGCAGACTAAAAAATAAAGATGGAAAAATAGCTTATTTGTGACGTAGTCCACTTGTAGACAAATAGATACATCTAAGTATTTGTTTTCCTCCTGCACCTATGATCCCACCCACAACTTTCTAATGAACTCCTGCCGTTCTGCAGAAACTATGTCCCAGCAAAAAAACGATTTTGACAAAAAACTTCATAATTGTAGTTAAAAGAACACTGGGAACGGTTTTAAAATAGATCAAAAGATGATTAGAAACAAGTTCATTATTTTTTATTTTTCCCTGTCCAGATAATAGATGCTTACAGAGATGCCGAACTGCTGCAGAGACATGCGGATCACATCAGTAGTGGTGTCTGTGTTGTTGACTGCAAGCGTCTTCGCCTGATGGAAGCAAATTGAGAAAAATCGGTCAGAGTTTTAGTTAGACTGCAAGTTTTAGTTGTAAATACATTGATATTTTAGTAAAAAAGGAAGAAGATCGTACGTATGCGCAGTTTCCTATGTCCTTGGCAAAGATCTTCAGAGGAACGGTCTTTGGGTCGTCCTTCTCTTTTCCCTCACTGATCCGACTGTTTTTGTGGAGGAAGAACAGAGGAAGGTGAGGCTTTAGTTGAGACTAAAATCAATGTAAAGTTTCACAAACTCTGACCAGGCTGCATTTAAAGTTGTTAAATCATATTATATTGATCCAGATCCTACATCATATGCAGGAAAAATTCCTTACCCGTTGATGAGCGCCAGCCATTTATCCTTTAGTTCTTCAGAGCTGAAAAATGGTAAAGAAAATTATTACTCTAAAAATAATAATTAGATGTTTTGCTCAGTTATGCCACAGAGTACAACCACAAAATGCATGGAGCCTGGATTCCTGATGGTTTTCAGGCAGGTGCAGAACGCTGCATGGCATGACTGATAGCATTTGTTTGTGTTGCATGTTGGAGCCTGCTGTGCGTATGTGGTTGTCTCCTCTGGTTTTCCTGAGGTTCAGTTGATCTGCTTTAACAACTGCCGTGGCCCTGAAGCGCTGAGGATTGGTTTTGGCTGGATGTGCGGGCAGTGATTCCCCTTCGTGATGAGCTGCGCCTCAGAACATTGCGTACTCTTTCTGACTGGATCCACTCAAACAGTCAAGTCAGGAGTTCCATGTGTTTGTGGAGGCACTGAAGGATGTTACAGTCAGGCCTGAATTTATCTATAAACCTGACATGTTTAAATTTCTCACTGTCTGTCAAGAATGTAAATACAAGTAAAATTATTTTTCCATAATCAGAATTCTTGCATATCTTTTCATTGCCTTCTGCAAGGCGCCTGCGTTATGTCATATAAAGAAAATAACTTCCTTTTCTGACCTAAAGTCATTAAGGTGACTTTAAGCCAAAAGGGAAATGAGTAATGTCAGAATTAACTGAATGAATAAAAACTTTTTTTCTACATACCTGAAGGTGGCTACATAGTTGCACGTGGGCCAGCCCAGGACAAAGCTCCGGTCCGGGTTCGTGCTGCCCTCACAGACCTCCTCCATGCAGTTAGCGGTCCACATCTCACACACCCTCACCTGGGACTTCACTTTAAAGTGAGTTGAAGACCTGGACAAACACAAAATCAATCAATACAAGTTATGTTTATCCAAGTCTAAGGAAGAGGGCATCACTGTCAAATGACTACATCATTATTCAAACGGTTCAATTTGAGGCAGAAGTTTCTTCTAATAAACTACTGTATCTTTATTTTAAAAAGTTGTTCTCACATAACTGGTGATTTGAACTGTAAAAAACTTGAACTTTCATTGATAACAATAGACTTTTGTTCATTAACCCCGTAAAGTCCACGGCATCAAATAATTAACAGAAAATGATTTTATTTTTTAAATTAAGATGTGAGATATAGATAAATGATGATATGTTGATTGATTTGGTAAGTTTTTGTTCTACTATGTTAGTTTTAGACATAAAAATATTGACATAAGTGTTCATGGAAAAACACCTCATTTACCGACTGTCTCAAATTTGATTCACATTTTTAACATTCTTACAATGAAGTTTTGAAATCTAGCTAAACAAAAGTGTTTTTGAGCTTTCCTGGAAGCAGCCATTTTGAAATGATCAGTTAAAGCCTTTCTGATGCCCCTAGTGAAACGACGAGGCACTACAGATTAAGTTGTATACAATGGGTTTTTAAAGAAAGTTTTATCATCATAATGAGATACAGAAGAGGCCTCAAAAATGAGTTTATTTAATAAGAAACCAATGTTTTTATGAGGTTAAAAATTGGAAAAAAAAAATTGTTTAAAAAAAATACAGCAAATTTAATAGATTTATAGAAAAAAAATAGTTCAATAGATTCCTTCAAACCCAGTCCCACTTCACCTACATTGAACTGATCTACGGTGTGCTTTTCTATGATTGTAAGTTAACTAAAAAAACTAAATGTAAGGCATTATTACAGTGGTATTGTCAGGACTCAGCACTCTGTCTCCCCCTCTAGTCACCGATGGGAGCCACCTCCAGAGTACTTACTGCACTACATCTCCCAGCAACCCCAGCACACAGTTCCTGGATGCCTCTCAGCTGTCTCACATTTGCCAATCACCCACAGAATACTTAAACCTCACTC
Organism: Oryzias melastigma; assembly: GCF_002922805.2. Taxonomy (NCBI): domain Eukaryota; kingdom Metazoa; phylum Chordata; class Actinopteri; order Beloniformes; family Adrianichthyidae; genus Oryzias; species Oryzias melastigma. Next base: position 2,355,071 of record NC_050532.1, on the reverse strand, counting down.
AGTGCGAAGTATTGTTTGTGCCACTCTGCCTGCATTACTGAGCGTTTCTATCTGGACCTGATCTTCCGTGTATCTGACCTGGTTTATCTCTATTGTCTGCTGCCTGCCTTGACCCTAGCCTGGACTCTGACAACCCTACTCTCTTCTTGGATGCTTCTATGCTCATGATTGACTTCTGCCTGTCTGACCTTGATTTAGCTTTGTGGAATTTTAGGTGTGTTAGTTCCTGTCTAAACTAATAAACCTGCTGCACATGGAACCAGTTCTATGCCCGTTTATGACAGCTATTTTCTCCAAAAATCACGTAAACACATGAATTTGATCTTTAGAGGTATTTAAAAAGCAATAAAATGCTTTGAGTAAAGTTTCAACCTGGTTGAAAGGTCAAAATCTAATTTATTATATGGGATTTTACATTAATATACAGCCTTCTGTTGTTGTTTTCAGTGATATTTACTGTTTGCTTCGACGAACACATGGAAAAGTTGTTACTGCAGATAAAAGGGAAGTTTCAATGGAGTAACAGTAAATCCTGAGTTTGTTTAGTCAACACATTTATGCAGAAACTACAGGAAAAAACACATTTTAAGCATAATATGATGGCAGAACAACAAACATCACCATTTCTGTGTTAATGTCTGCACTTGATTGTTTATGCCAAACAGTTTGTGGAGCAGAAATTCTGCTGCCCGCCGGCATTGGCTTTTCCTCTGAACATGAACCGACTGTTGTTCTGAGCGTAGGGGTACCTCAATAGAGCGATTTTTGTTTTGCTGCAAAATCGGGGCCATCTGAACATAGACATAGTCAGTATTCATTTGCTACGACATCTCTAATTATAGAGGCACTAGATCCAGTTGCGCATATTTGGCACACAAACACACGCTCCCTCTCTGCTATTATATGGACATAAAAACAAACACACATATACATCATTGGATGTTTTTTTTTTTCCTTCCAAACGCACATTCCTCCGACTCACTCTGCTCAGCCACAATATATTAAAGGCAATTATAGCCTATACTGTCAGTATTGGAAGGGTCAACTCCACCCGCTGGCACATGACTCCCTAAACACACCACAGACATCCTGCGCCGTCTGCAAAGAGGGTTCTGACTGCACCATAAATACACGGTCTGTATGTTTATGCTTGTCTATTTGTGAAAGTGAGCTCAAAAACTGAGCTTTATTTTTTAATGCACTCGTGTGTTGGAGTGTGTGTGTGGGAAGCCCCACTCTGCAGGCCGGTGGGGCTTTGATCTCAGCCAGGCTTCATATGGATTTAATTGGCTGGGAAATAATTACACACTGGGGAGAAAATGAGAGATGGAAAAGTGAGAGAAGCGGGGGAATGGAACTTCACCCCGAGTACTAAAACATGGCTTCATGGTGTCATGTTTGTTGAACTTCTTTGCTGGGTTCATGACTTGGAGAGACTAGTTTCTAACTCCCCAAAAACAACAACATGAACAAGACAATCTCCTCGTTACTTCAGCAGAACAGAAGTGAGGAACCTACTTGGCTTTGGCGACCAGCAGTGTGTCGTTGAAAAGGAAGAAGTGTCTCTCCTGAGTCTGCAAGCCGGTCTTCAGCTGTGTCTGGGCGTGGCCCAAAAACAGGCGTCCTGCGCTTTCAGCCAGGAAGGCCTGGATGAGTGGACAGGTCTCTGGGCTGACAGGTATCAAGCAGGTTTCTCTGTGAAACATCAATACAAAACAGTTACACAAACTTTCAAAGCCCACAAGACGAAATTTGAGTACAATTGTAATAGAAAATCATGAGATGGGACACTCCTGAAGAAACCTCATGCTTGGCATGTTTACCTTAAAAACCCACTCCGATCATCTTCTGATTGTATTGTGGTCTTTTAGTTATGATTATGCTGTTTTAGCTAAAATCAAAAAGTTATTTTTAAGACACATTTTATGCAGAGCAGCAGGAGCTCATAAGAAATTCACCTCTGAGATGTGGACGAGACCGAATGATATCCCAGCGTTCCTTTGTTCACACGCTCTACCGCTAGCTTACAGCTCCTCACAACCCCAAGCTAGCTTTAACATAGCATAAAAACTGAGAGAAATCTCTGAGCTATCCAGCCGTACAGTTTTGAGCCAGATGGCAGGTGAGATGAAGAAAATCTGAAATTTCTTTGTATATAAAAATTCTACAAGAACATATTAAAAACACCCAAAACAACATTTCCATTGGAGTGGGGCTTTAACAGGGCTTTCACGATTAGTTGACAACTCATCCATACTATTAAAATAGTCGATGACTAATTTAATAGTTGATTATTCGTTACTTTATATTATATGGAGTCAGAGTGAAGTGACTGTTTTAGCATTTATAAAGGTTTGTAGGCTAATTTGGAGTTTAGCTATTATTTCAGCTGCATGCTAGCTATTTTGGCTAATTTAGGCTTCTTCAGTTTTTTAGGATAATATGGCATTTAACTAATATTTTAGCTGGCTTTCAGCTTCAGCGTTTCCAACTATCATTTTCAGCTATCAGCACTAGCATCTTCAGCCGCCAAATTCAGCTTACAGCTATACTAGCATTATCACAGATAATGCTCTATATCTAGTTTTTAGTTTGTTTAAAGCTAATGATGGTTAAGATGTGTGTTTTACGTCCACTTTATGCATGACCCGATTAGTTGACTAATCAGACAAAAATAATTGCTGATTAGTCGACTATTAAAATCATTTTTTGTGGCAGCAGGAGTCTTTAAGCAGCTTGCTTACATTTAAACCTATTAATTAATTAATTAAAGTGCTGCAACTGAGTGAGGTGAAATTAGCATTTGAGTCATCTTCTGGGGGAGTGTTGACCCACATGAGACTTTTTGGGTGGTCAACCTCCCCCAATCCAACTCTTTATGGTGAGAATGAGGCAGAAAGGGACTGAGTTGTACAGTCTTTGGTATGAGACTCAACCCCACACAGTTTATCAGTTTTGGGCCAGACACTCCACCACTAGACCACTGAGCTGACCATGGAAGCATCTTAAAACCTGGCTTATCTAATCACTAACCTGACTCCACAAAGGTGTTTCATAAGCAGAGAGTAAACATTAGCTAAAAGGAACGGTGAAGAGTTGGTTAAATACGATCCCCGTAATGTGGATTACCACACTCAAGGGTCAGTTTGCCCGACAACTTTTAAGGAAAGGGGTAAGTCTCACTGATAAACCTGATTAACCTTTAACTTCTTTCTGCTGAGCGTCCCGCTAACCACAGGGTCACAGTCATCACCTTTGAAGTTTTCCATCTGGTACCACTGACTCACTGTAAAGGCAATTTTTCATTCAAAGGGAACTCAGTGAATCCCTTTTAATTATAAACCAAATCTGGAAAAGGCTGCAGTGGGCAAACAGCTCGAGCAAACTGAGTGGAAGTTCGATTCTGACCACGTTGCTTCCTGATTCCTCAAAGCTGAGACCACTCATTGCATAAGCCAGTCGGAGAAATCTGTTCATCATTTGTACGTTTTGAGATAAAAGTCAATAGATCCAACTTTCAGTAAAACGGTTCACACAAGGCATAAAAATGTTATACAGAAACCATCTGATGGGATCCACGATTCCAAGTGTGTTGAAAAAGTCAAATTTTGCTGATGTAAACAGAGGGGGGGGTTCTTTGAGAAGGAAAGGAAATGATTAGAGAGCTCCATCCTTTCCTGTTTATCCATCTGAACACCAGATAAAACACTGAAATATCCTCCTCTGTACACACTTACTATCTCTGTCTCTGCCTCCCCGCATCTCTTTCATGTACACAGCCGCTCTCTGGAGTGCATGCACACGCCCTCCTCTTAATATGCTCTACTGTGTAATTACATACCACTATAGGGACAGCATACTTCTGCTGGTGACTGCCGCTGCTGCAAAACCACCAAAGCAACATTCTTGCTGCAAACTAGAAAAAAAAAACTGCAAAAACTTCACTGCTCTCACATTCTTCTTCTAGCTGCATCGCTGCCATGGACCGGTCCAGTTCCAGAACAGAATTCAGAAAAGAACTTCATTCTTTTTTTTTGCCAATAAAACTCCCTTAAATTTGAAGCGGTCTTTGAGTCAAGCACGGATAAAACTAGTAAAGACAGCAAACTAAATGTGTCCAGTGTTTCTGGTCACAGCCACTGCAACATGTGGTGATTGCTTAATCAACTCTTTACCTCAGTTGAGACAAAACATCCTTCTGCTTTCCCTCTCAAATGTCATTATCCAGTCAGAGATGTCTCATAATTCCTCCCTTTTCCAGTTTCCAGTCATTTGATATTTGGAAATTACTTTTGTTTTCTGAAATGTTTTTTTTCTTTAATTTTGTTGTGATTTCTAAATGGTAATGTTTTTTATTATTATTATTATTATTATTATTTTTTAATAGTCATTGTGAGTTTGCATTGAGTGATTTGTTGGTGTGATTTGGACTTCAGGGCCACCGTAGATCACAGATGCTAAAGTCATAGAGGAACATCTGCAGAGTAAAAAAAGCTCCAGTGAGCAGGTCAGCTTGAACAGATGTGATTTTACATTTGAAGGTGGGCGGGGGGAACAGTCATATGAAGGGAGAATGAGGATCTGATAAACTGCAGGGGGGGTCAGTTATGGGTAGGAGACTGAACAGGAATGGGAGAGCGAGGCTGTGGACCACTTTGAAGGTGAACTGCAGGAGTTTGAAGTCAAATCTGAATTTGACAGGTAGCTGGTGAAGCTGCTTTAGAACAGGTGTGATGTGGTGAATTGGGAGGGGGGTAATGGTAGAAGCAGCTGATTTCTGAACCAGTTGAAGCTTGTTGTGGGGTTGGTTGAAGAGGAGGGACTTGCAGTAAAGAATGTGGCTGGAAGTGAGGCTGTGGACAATGATGAAGGCAGTATGGGGTGTGTTTGACAGAAATTGATATGAAGCAGATGGAAAGCGAGTGATGTGAACGTGATTAATAAATGTTAGTGAACGTTTCCAGTAAAGCTTCAGTTCCTGTGGTTCATCAGCAGCTGTGAGTTAAGAGGACATGGATCCTCCTGACTCACGCTAAAAAGATGACAAAAAGAAATATAATTCTGAAAGAAATATTGAAATACATTGTGGTTTTCATTTAAGATTCATAAAACTTTAACTATCAAAACTGTGAGGCACCAGTGGTGATCATGAGTTTAAAATATTGCAGGAAGTTCAATATGTTTCCTTTTTCTCCCACCTCAAGTCCTCGTTCATTCAGCGGGACAACGTCACATAGCAGAGATTATTCATCCATCACACAAATTGAATCAAACTTCTATGACGCAGAAGCCTTTCCTCCCTGACCTTCAACACTCTTTCATGTCTATTGCAAAATCAAAAGACGAACCCTGAAAACTTGAATGAACTGCAGGGAAAAAGGTCATTTTAAGAATGAAAGACGAAAAAAAACACAGCATCCAAAAAAAGATAGAACTCTGATCAGGTTTGATCACATATTTTAAGAATCTGTTTATATTTCAAACTCTGCAGAAGCAGAAGAGGAGAAAAAAAGACTCCTAAATGAGTTGGTACCAAAAAGAAAATAGGTTAATAAACCACAGATTCAACTTTAAGGAAAGATCCCAACTACTGTTTGATTTTTTACCTTGCATGAGACTTATCTCTCAAGTATTTTTTTCTAATCATGTTATGCTTTAGAAATGAAAACATAAATCTAAAGTGACAACTCTAAATGTCAGATGTAACAAAAGCTCTTTTAGGCCAAGACTTATGAGGGTGGGGCAACCTACACTTCCTTATCAATCCTTATCAAGATTGTTTTTGAAACTTCATATTTCACTGACCAATTCTGAATACTGTGTCAACGTCAGGTACAACTTTTTACTGCTGCTTTGGTACATCAGATGCATGCTGTTTATTGATTCCTCTTCCGTTTATATCCCATGATGGCTGGCTACGGTGGCTGTTTTGGTTCAGTTGTTCCACTTTGAACCCAGAACGTATTCAGACTGAGGAAACTTGGAGAGAACTATAGCTTTCCAATTTCAAACAAACTGAGACCACCTTGGAAGATGGATCAGAGAGCGGTTCCTGGTCCAGGACCAGAGTCCACTTGGGTGTATTCAGACTGAAAATTTGTTACGGATTATCAGGGGAAACAAACTCTGTTTCACTTTAAGCAAACCAAATAAGTCAAGTCTCAATACACCCTTAAAACTGGAGCAAAAACGTAAACTTAAGAGTTATTGTTGCCACTAAGCTTCTTAAATAAAGTCATCTTAGTAAATATTCAATGTTTTTATTTATCTTTTTATCCTTGCTTTGATCCAAATAACTGAGATTTCCATTAAATGTATTAGTGAGGCATTGACATCCTCCTCAAACCATCTCAGTCAAGGGGAAAGCCACAAACAGAAGGCGACTCAGGGGTTAAAAACATGACTGTTGCATCAGATGACTTTACAGTTTCTTTTCAGGATTATCTCAGATGAACATCACACCATAAAGTCAAAGGTTTTAATCATCACACGCTCTGGTGCTTTTTTACTCAACGTTCATCCTGAAAACAATGTACTTAGAACCCCCCCCACAGCCCCTCTGACAGCCCGGGACAGACCTTGTAAAGCTCTTTCACATCTCGCTGCTCCCAAAAAGACAACATCTTCTGTATTCACCACACATCCCTCCCTCTCAAAGGTGAGACTGACAGGCGAGCCAGCAAACCTTGGAAAGTGATGAATGCGCCGCTAATGTCTCCATTGTACATCATGTGATGTTGATAAATTGAGTGTGTGGTCCTCCCGCCCATGTATGACCACCTTTGTCCAGGACCGGCCTTGGATCAACTTGTGTTGACTTTCAGCGAGGAGCCACGGCCCAATGAACCACACAACGCTGCATACTAATCTCCTGGAATGAATATTCAGGAACTTCTGACCTGAACCGGGACAGAGACGTTTCTCCATATGACGACGCGCAGAAAGTCCCAGAGCTGGAATCCAACCAGCAACGACCAAAAACACTGATGGGAAACATGTAGCAACAAACAAGGCTAACGGGAAGGAGTAAGAGATAAACAAAAACAGCTCTCCATTTGAATAACAAAGACAAGGACCGTCTCTGATGTGGAAACACAGCTCTGATGCTGAGGAAACACTTCTTTATTTTACTTCTGCCTAAAACCAAGTGGAAGCATTGACACATAAATGTCAGACACAAAGCTCTGCACTTTTAACTTCCTAAGGTTAACTTCCTGTTAACCTAAGTCTGCATTTGAAGGTTTGAAATCTTTATTTGAAGATGAAAAAAATTACAAAAACTTTTCTCAACTATTGAAATCTGAAGGTCTATGCCTCTTTACGGGGTTGATTTGAATGGGTGCTGTGGGTTTTTGGGTTGTCTATGACCCCTTAAAGCGGGGGTCGGCAACCTGCGGCTCCGGAGCCGCATGCGGCTCTTTAAGCGCCCCCTTGCGGCTCATTGGCGCTTTTTCAAAAATGTTTGACAATAATAAAAATTGTCAGAAGGAAATATATTGTAGCGATTTGGGTGGGAGCAGAACTAAGCAGATGGCTGGCAGGTTTGAATCCAGAGATCACTTATATCCCATATATTGCACATCCCAAGTGATTGGAGGAAGAACCGTACACACAGGCCATGTAAATCAGATGGTGTCAACATTTTGACCACCATCCATTTAACAGCACAGACCCCCGGAACAGCTGACACTGTGAGGAGCGTCACTCATACACACACCACTCTCACTCATGGTGCCGGTAAAACACTCAAGTCCCATAATGCAACACAAGAACAGACACTAACTCCACCCACTAACAAGGAACTATTTCTAAATTAACAGTCAGGCTGCCACAATATTTTTGTTTTAATACGATTTCTGTAGGAGGACAAACATGACACAAACATCCTTTACGTTTTCCAGTTGTTGTGAGATGAGTGTAGATGCTTCCACGCCGTCTGAGTCAGCGCACAGCAGAATTCCTGCCCGTGCGTCTGGAGCGCACGTGAGCGCACGTTGCTACGCGGGTTTTGAAGTCGGGTCACGAGCTCCACGTACAAATCGGCACGCATTGAGCGCGCTGAATCTTCAATCCGGTTCAAGATTTCCACGCACAGTCGCAGCAGCTCAGAGCTGTAACTGTGCGTGGAAATCTTGAACCGGATTGAAGATTCAGCGCGGGAGCTGCTTGTGGGCGGAGTCTGCTTCAAAGCACAGAAGTACCAAACGTGATCACGAAGGAGAAATGAATCATTACGGTTTGTGTCCGGTCAGGTTAATATGACACCAAGATGAGATGAGCGCTAATGAACAGTAGAAGAAGAATAGAAGAAGAATCTCCTCCCCGCCACTGCGTGCGTGACCGCGCTGCTCCGGTGTGGATACCACCTGCTGAGCGCGGCGATGTGCAGGTCTCACACACCGGCCGCGTGCGGTGCGTGGCGGGGAGGAGATTCTCCTTCTATTGTATTTTTACTGTTCATTAGCGCTCATCTGCATCTACAACAGGGAGAACCGAAAGTAAAAGTGTTGAAAATCCCCCAAATCTTTCTGAAGACTTTTGTTTTCACAACTCTGTCCTTTTAAATGTCTGACTATAAGACTCACGCGCGCTCCAGACTTGGAGGGCAGGAATTTAGGTGTGCACGCGCTTATATTGACTCTTCATTGAAAGTGTTGATTGACGCGGCCAGTGTGGAAGCACCTTAAAGGTGCACGTTACATTTTTGTGTTTTTTTTTCAAATCCTCTAAATAAAAATGACATCAAAAATCGTATTTCTTTATTGCATTTCTTTAATTTCATCAAAGCAATGAAACAAACTGTAATTCATTCATATTGTAGTGATGGTCTCAGACACGCTGGGCTTGCTGTCGGTCTGGCAGCGCAAGGAATTGTGGGTTACCCATTCTTTTGCCTGTCTGACTGGAATTGGATTTAAGTTTGGGTTTTCCTCAATGTGTTTTGTTGTCTGACTGTTGAACATTTGTGATTTTGTCCTGTTATGTTTGAATTCTTCCTGCACCTGGAGTGAGAATGAGGGAGAGACTGATCAGGACCCCCCTCTCGTTGTGTCATTGAGGGATGTCAAAATAAAAGCTCAAATGTTCGTTTTGAGGCTATTCAGCTTTTGTCAGATAGTAAGACACTGCAATGTCTCACCAACTCGTCATGAGGTCAAAAGAGAAGCTTATATGACACGAGGACACGCAGCAGGAGAAATAATCGTTTAAATAATCGTTTATTCGACACATTCTCCATGTGTTACTTACAGTGTAAGACTTTTATAAGCCGCTTCAATTTATGCGGCTCCAGACATATTTGTTTTTTATTGTATTGGTCCAAAGTGGCTCTTTCAACACTTTGGGTTGCCGACCCCTGCCTTAAAGGGTCATAGAGAGATTCAGCTGCAACTTAAGGTAGCGCGCAGGTGCATCTTGGAGTTCTCTCTTGGCTTTTACGGCCACCTCAAGGGATGTCAAGTTATTTACATGCACTTGAGATGTACTGGTGATGCTGTCGTTCGGTGACCTTACCACACTAGGGCTGCCACAAACGATTATTTTAATAGTCGACTAATCACTGATTATTTTTTCGATTAGTCGACTAATCGGGTCTTGAGCAAAGTGGATGTAAAGCACACATCTTAGCCATCATTAGCTTTAAACTAAATAAAAACTAGATATACTCACACTAGAATTATTTGTAAAAATGCTAGAATGCTGTAAGGTGAATTTGGCCGCTGAAGATGCTAGTGCTGATAGCTGAAGGTACTGAAATTGATAGCTGAAAAGGCTGAAGTTGATAGCCCCCTAATATATTTGTTAAATGTCAAATTTTAAATCAAAAAATAAAAAAGCCAATAACAACAAAAAGTTAGCCAAAACAGCAAAAAAGTTAGCCAAAATTATTTAAAGCAGCCAGCATGTAGCTGAAATATTCCAAGACAGCATAAAAAACAAAAAAGATTAAGCTAGCCAAAACAACTGGCATGTAGCTGAAATATTAGCTAAACTCCAAAATAGCCTAAAAAACATGAATAAATGCTAAGATAGTCCAAAAAGCTTGCAGAACGCCATTATAACTTTCAACTTTACTTAGCTCTGACTTCATATAATCGATAGCTAATCAACGACTAATTGTGGCAGCCCTACATCACACTAGTCAGTAGTAAGGTACACATAGGGTATAAAGGTAGAGCTACCATGAGTAGTAATAGAAAAAATCATCAGATCAGAAAAAATCAGAAAAAATAATCAGGCGATTAGTTGACTATTAAAATATTAATTTGTGGCAGCACTATATACAGGTACACAAAGTTGACTCTGATTGCATCATTTCCTTATTTCTAACAGTCAGGCTGCATGCACGACGCCCGCTAGCACTAATGGGCCCCTTGTTCAGAGTGCAGGTTTTAGGAGAGTTGAAAAAATCCATTTGATACCACTGTCTCACCATCTTCACCCCTACTAACAAAAAATGTAATCCTACCAGTTTTTGACCACGATCTGATTTTGAAACTCAGTCTAGAAATGTCAAATGGAGCCATACTTTATTTACTGTTTGCGTAAAGAACAGGAGTCACTCTTGTGTAACGCATTCGTCAGATTCTTGTTTCTCTTCCCCGTGGGCAAAAATGTACACAATAAATTGCATACTCTGAACACCTCCAGTGCTTTATAGATCTGGTGTTGACAGCAGTGAATGTACAAAAATGTACACAAGTGGCTCATAGAATTGTTCTGATGAGCCAACAGTCTCCTCGTTTTTAGGGAGACCTTTTCGTAAACACTTTTGTTTATTTGCTTTGTGTTGTTGTCTTTAAAAAGATGCTCATAATTATCTGTTTTATTCGAAACACAATAAGTGTTTGTTTTGGATACAGTTCAGTAAATGAATGAATGCATCTCAAAAATGGTATCAAGAATGCATGGACCACACTTTTGTGTTTGCGTGATTGCACATTCAATTGCTTCTATTAAATTGGAGGTTATTGCAGCACTGACAAATGTGAAGAAATGCTCTGATGGACTTGTTATATGTAGTTCATTAAGGGTTGAAGAAAAAGCAGCTTATAACAGACTTATCAGATTGTTTTTCTAATGTTTTTTTATAATTAAAACCATACAAATGTTTCAGAAAGAAAGATTAGTGTGAATGTAATACCATTAGTCTTCTGTGTGCAACTCCAAACACACAGTATGGAGAGAAAATAGGATCACCACAGTTTATGAGTGCAAAGTATGCATGTGTAATTCTTGATTTGTAACTCATACAACACATTTTGTGCATAAGCAAAAAAAATGACAAAATAAAAAAAAAATCAAATATAAAATTTACACATGCATAACGTAAAATTACAACAACTTGAAACTAACTACATGCACAAATCTTTAGAAATAATGTACAAATTGCTTGTTACGCATACACAAAACCGCATTTACGCACAAATCTGATGTGAGACTCTTTTCACGTCTCAGAGAAAGAAAAGATTTGTCCATAAGTAATGTGTTTAAATGCTGCTAGAATGCTGGGTCATCAGTTTTTTTAAGCTGCTTTGAACTTAGATTGTAAAGTCTTGGATCAAGAATTACGCACGGCCAAAACAAAGTTACGCACAAATCAAGAATTAAGCACGCACAAATCAGGGTGATACTATGCACAGTCACAGATGGACGTACACAACCTCCTGCTAAAGTAAGACACCCTCAACCCTTCTTTAAGAGAGGAGGGGAGGAGAGGAAAAATGGGAAGAAAGGAAGGATAGACTATACATTATTTAGTGATATGCGTTTGGTCATTCATTGATTTTGTTGTGTTGTTTGGCAAATAAAAATTTTAATTAGAAAAAAAAAGTAAGATACCTTCAAGCTACATTCGTTCACACCGCCCTCGTCAATGGGTGTTCACTTTCAATGTTCATGTAAATTAGCATAAATGTGCATTTCAGGCTTCTGCATTCAAAACTCTAACCTTCAAGCGCAAGTTTCTACAACTCTTTTCGGGCTCTACAGTACATCCCAAACGCTCAGCCACTGGTTGAACTTTGACCAACCAGGGTCTTAGATTTGGTACTAACGTATGGATGCTGTTCCTTTTAATTCACAGAAATGCTGACCGTTTAAAAAGGGATCAAGAATGATATATTAACAATTGTGGTTTGTGCGAGGCTAGAATTTTATGTCTTTCAGAATAGAGCCTTGAAAGAAAAAGGAGTAAGATTCACCGGATTTGAAAATGTCGCACTAAGTAAATAAGACGCCCCTCCCTCTTTCCTGACCTTCAACCCCTTTCAAATCTATTGCAAAATTCAAAGACAACTTGAATAAGATGACAAAAAAAAGAAAGCAGCTGCTGCACTTTCGTTTGCGACGCTACAAGTGGACAAACTAAACAAACAAATGAAAATGCAAGAAATACGAGCTAAACAAAGCAAATATTTTTATCCACAGAACTTTCGTTCTCTGAAGGATTGCACTGAAACGTTTCAGTCTGACAAGACAAACAACCATTCACAACTGTGTGTGTGTGAATGTGGCGACATTATGTTACGCCAAACACGCCACCTCGCACCGTCTCCTACACCCACAGAGCAGCTTCTGTTCGGCTGTGCAACAAAGCTACAGACCGAACAAAAACAGGTCTATCAGTCATTCAAGATTCGTTGTGTTTCTTAACTGTTTTATTAGAGAAAACAGAGGGAGAATAACCAAAGGACGAGCTGACGAGTCATGAATAACAGTTTTATTTGATGCAAAGTTTCTTTTGTTCACTTTTTGAGCGAAAACTTGTGGAAAAGTTCTAGCTAGAACAACGTGAGGCTGATGCAAGGACTGAAAAGTGCATCAACACATTTCTGCCCTGCGCAGGGGTAATAAAAAAGGACTGTAGTGCTGGAGATGACTGACAGATGTACTGGCAGTTTTCATGCTTTTTCATTTAAATCCTTTACGTTGGTGTGACACTGCAGCTTTGAGCGATGAAGTGCTCCTACATCCTGCTGTTTGATGCTGCGTGGACCCTCATACGTGACGTATACATTTCACTCCCTGAGGACTGAAGCTCCAACAGTATTCAGGAGGCTGAGAGATGAGGTTATATATTTTGGATGTAACGGAGTGTGAGGAGGTGAGCTAAGCTCCAGGCACCCTTTCAGCGCCTCCCAGGCTGAGTGAAAAGCCAGAGCAGGGAATCGAGTACAAACGGATGCGATGACCCGGTCTTGTGAGGAATTCTAAGACGTCCACCAGCTAGCAACACAAATTCTCTTCTTAAAACTGCTTGCACATTTGATCTAAGTGAGAACTTGAAGAACTGCATTCCATGTTGGGTTAGGATCTTTAAAAAAAAAAAAAAAAGGTATTCCACTTATGAGCAATCAATGCAGCAGTCTGTTCAGTCCCAGCATGTCATCCACCACCAGGCTCCTGCACAGAGGGGCAGCACTCTCAGTGACAACTGTTTACTTTAAAGCATTTAACCGTTTGAGGCAGGATGAGGTATTGATGGAGAGTCACAAAAATGAACAAAAATCACATAAAAATGTTTGAGATTCAAATGAAGAATTTCTTTTTTCAAATTAAACATGTAAGGTGTTTGGGGTTCTGAAGCAGCAACAGAATCCCACTTTTCATTGGTTGGAAGCCCAAACTGTCAGGTCTTGGTGTGCAGACACAAATGCAGAATAGCTGGCAGCGCCAAAAGAAAACAAAAAACAGAAGCAGAGTCACAAAGGCAAAGTCCATAAATCAACCAAGGCCAAAATCCAAAAAACGCAACACACAAAAAAAACCTGGCAAGGGAGACAAACGCTAGTGCGTAGTGCACAAACAAACCTGCAAGGAAGTGAGGGAGGAACCCATTACATGCAGAAAAGGGAGGGGAAAAACAATACAGGTGAAACCCATTAAAGGAGTAGTGGTGATCAGCCCAGGGGGAAAACACATGACGCAAACATGTCATGTTTGCTTGAGATGAGGTCAATCATATTTTATTTGAATAATAGTTTAGGTTGAAATGCCTTATTTACTGTAAAGTCCACTCTGACCATCTATTGATCTATTTTAAAAGTGGTCTTCAAACTATTATCATGCTGTTTTTAGAATAAAGTCCTTACATGCACAAGTGGGATGATTTTAACAGGAAATAAAGTATTACCTGGAATTGAACCACAAAAGAAACAAATTGGTGACGTAACCGTGGGGTCAAAAGCTGCCACAAGTGTTTCGGTTTAACTATATTGATAAAGTTTTAATGTTTACAGTTTGAAAAAGCTTGTGAGTTTGATGTAGGATCTACAACGTTAAGCTATAAGCTTCCTGGTCCGCTCCATGCTGATGCATTCACTTGTAGACAAATAGATCCATGAACGTCTTTGTTTTCTTTCTGAGTTGGAATCTGAGTCAAAACTGAACGACTGAATACTTTTGTTGCTCCGCTGAAGTAACATTGGGGGTGGTGGAGCTGTACGCTTGCGTGAGTGTATGTACAGGTAGGCGACGGGAATTTGGAGGGAAGGGGGGGCATCACTCAAATTTCTAATGAACTATAGCTGCTCTGCAGAAACTATGACCTAGAAAACAACACAATTTTTAAAACATTTTAGCTAAAAATGACATAATTGTAACTAAAAGACCAACTTAAAATAGATCAAAAGAGTGGAACTTTATGAAATAATTGACAATCAAACATAAATTCCTTAAAAATAATGATTCAAGAATCAAACTCAGTCCTGGTATCACCTCACTCAATAATGAACACATTCACCCTCACACCTCCTGAAGGGATGTCAAAGGTCAAGGGTGACAGTTGAGCGTGTCGAGCCCCGGCTCCACACCTCCTCTGACTTTACACACATGAGCCCGGCTCAGACAGACTAAGTGGCTCTGTCAGTCAGACTCTTTGTCTTTCACTCAGTAGATCGTCTGTCTCGGCCCCTCGCGGTACCAGAAAACAGACAGAGCCTCCCCAACTTTCATTAGCAAACACAAATTACATCCCCGAAGAATTGACCCATTCAAGAGTGCGGACGGGTTCCTTCAGCGCCAGCCTAAGTGTTGGCGTTTCCACGGTCCAATCAGTCAAAGCAGCCTCTGACATTAACCCATCCCGAGCCGTGGTGCTGTTAAGGACGCGGCTGCTCTGAAAGATGCTCGGAAACAGCCAGCTAAACGCTGTAGCTGGCAGAGTTTTAAAGAAATAAACACCGTCCCTGAAGGCTGTCTCTAATGGCTTAATTCCGATCCCGTAAAAGGAAGAGGAAAGGACTTGAGTGATATGAGGGTGATGAAAAGGTTGATAGCTTTAGGAGAAGTAAGCATTTCAAACCCCCAGTGGCCCAGCCTTAAAGTCAAGCCGGGTAGAGCGGGAAAAACGATTAATTATTGTGCAAAAATTAAAATTCTCTATAAAGCATAATATCGATGCAATACACAGACAAGCATCTTCTATAGATCCTAAAGGTCCAGAGCTGTGAGCCTTAATGATGCTTTAATCCCTCGTCTTCAAGCTTTTTCTCCACTCCTCTAATCTTTGTGTTTTCAGCTCATTTAGTCCCTTCCTCAGAGTTTTTCTGGGAACAATCAGGGACACTCAGGGATTTCTGAGTATTTCTTTAATCGAATCGTGATGAATCAGGAGCCAACATATAAATGCTGTTTGGAAAAAAGCTTATTTATTACATAGAAACTACAATCACAAACTAGAAACAAGCCACAAGCTCCCTGCTCTGCTCCATTCTGATACATTCACTTGCAGACAAATAGATCCATGAATGTCTTTGCTTTCCTCGTTTGGATAAAAACTGTACGTCTGAATAGATCCCATATTGCTATTTTTGTTGCACCACAAATGTAAAGTTGAGGTTTCAAGCTACAGTAGCTGGAGAGCATATAAACAAAGGGATGATGGGAAATGTACCAAGGCTCACTCAACACCAACAGTCCCGGCCACAACTCAGAGGTTATTTCTCATGAACTCCTGTTGCTCTGCAGAAACTATGTCCAAGAAAACAACATTTTTTTGCCTAAAATGTCACAATCATAATTAAAAGACTACTGGGAACGATTTTAAAATAGTTCAAAAGACGATTAGTGGACAAATCTGACCATAATCAAGGACATAACACAACATGTTGGCCACATGAAAGTGAAGGAAGCATCATTTTAAGGTACTCAGAGGAAGCAGTTATGTCATTGAAATCCTTCCTGAAGCAACGCGCTGAAGCTTCTCTTTAGAATGGAAACAGGTGGCGTTTGCTGGTACCTGGATGTACTCCTGGATCTTGTGAGGGCTTTGCTGATGACCAGCGAGGGAGCCGACTGTCGCCTCTGGGCCAGGGTCTTCATTTTCTGCAAAGGAGTAGAACACGTGCATCAAAGGGGGAGACGGACCATAAAGTCCACAGTCAGGGCTGTGCAAAGACGCTCGCAGAATGCTGCTCAGAAAGAGATGAAGCAACAAGTGGAGAAGAGGAAGCAAAGCCATAAAGAAGAGCCATATATCATTCTTGCATCATGTGCAACAGCACTCTAGTTCTCTCAATAAACCATAAGCCCCCTTATAGACCTGTGGTGATGTCTTTATAAGGGATTTTCTATCATTTTTCATGTTTTTATCAAAAAGTCTTAGATTTCTTAACTAATTTTGCAATAATAACAAAGCTAGAAAGCTTTTTTTTACATGTGCTGGACAAAACTACCCAACAAAAAAGGTCACACCAGGAACATCATAGAACGGGCCTGCAGGGAAAAGTATAAATTATAAATGGGGAACATTTTCTACCAGTTTCTTGAAATAAACAGATTCTCTTAAAAGCAGAAATAAATCATCTGTTCAATAATCCATGTTTTTGCTAGAACCGTAATCCTATTTTTTTTTTAAATCAGGAATAAACGAGGCAGGAATAATTTAGAGATGACAGCTTGATTGTGCTTTTTTTTAGATGCTGAAAACACAAAACAGATAAAAACTTAAAAAGAAACAAACAGAAAACTGTCTGCAGAAGCCTGGCGGGAGTGAACAACCTTTATTTAAAAGAAAAAGTGTATTGATTTGCGCTTAAGGCGGAGATCACATGAATCCAACAGGAATAAAGACATGGTGTGAGGACACAGTCAGCGTCTTATACAAAAAGCTTCACTTCCTCGGTTTCAAATCCTTTTTAGGAACTTTCAAACGCTGAAAAGAGCTCAAATAAATTACAAAAACAGAGAAGAAACTAAAAGGAGGGCAACAATTTGACCTGCAGATCAGACTATTTATTAGTAAACATAGATTAAACTATTCTATGCCCTGTCACAAAAATAAAATAAAAGTAGGCCAACTAAGGAATAATTAGAACACCAAATTTCTTTTCAATTTTATGACTATTTTTTTGTTGTGTGGTTTTGTTTCTTTACAACCTCTGTTTACAAAAATGTATATATTCTGGAGGACAAATACAAACTTTTCATGGTTAAATATTGATATGAGTTTTCAGCACAGTTTGGTTACTTTTGCTGGAAGGTTTCTGCAGTTCCTCCTCTACGTGGAAGGGGGCGCTGTTTACAACAAGTTCATCAAACATCTGCGCGTGCATCTTCAGCTTAATGCAGATGTTTCAAAAATCTGCAAAACTGATCCACTTTAAAGTTTTATGTTGCATCTTTTTTTTACTTCTTAAGATTGAAATTGGGATGACTTTTAAAATATTTATATGCTAAATTCTCAAACCCTTAAAATATGGGAATAGGCGTTTCCAACAGTACTGTAATTACAGCTAAGCATCAGTTCTAAAAACAAACCATTCAGATTTTTTCGGCTTTCAAAAATAGCTTTTTGTTACTTTTTTTTTATTTCTCAAAGAAACTCACAGCAAGGCATTAAAAAGTTACATTAAAAATTGAATTTATGAATAAACTAAAACAAAAATACGAACGCTATTAAAATGTTGTTAACAAATATGCGTGGCAGATTAGTAAACTAATTTAATTAAAATATTTATTTTAAAAAAGATGGAGCATCATTTGGTCAAAGGTTGTAAAAACATTTTGTGTAAATAAAGTTATTTCAAATGAGACTTTTGAACAGAGATCCTGCTGCTCTCCTGTCAATGAAACGGGACCACGGTGACAGAGAAAGAGAGACCGCACCAGAACCCGTTTTATTCTAGACCCAAACAGAACATTTTTGGTACCTTTTTGCTGTCGGGGAGATACTTAGTGTCCCCCGTCAAAGACTCGGACCTGTTCTGTCCCATGGTCCCCTGCAGCGGTGTCATAGTTTCCATTAAGGCTGAGTATATCCACAGAGCAGCAAACAGCGGCGGTATATTCCCATGATAAAGGCAGACAGATGTTAAGTTTATCCCGCCGAGAGGAGGACGCGAGTTCCGGGAGAATCCATCAAGGAAACGGGCTGGTCCGGTGAGCAGAGTGTTCCTCTATGTGTGAACGGTCTGAGCGCAGATTGAGTCTGAGCGCTGAACTCTCGGCGCGTGCCTGATAATATGATCCGCACAACTTCCGCCTCATTCTTCAAAATAAAAGTCGAGATAGTTTACCGGAAGGGTGACACACGTCCATAGCATACAGTCTGAGTCACCGTATTTATATGCTTTCGTTGATAAAACAAAAATGTAACATTGAGAAATGAAAACGTTTTGATTCTCAAAAGAAGGTAAAGACTCTGAGTTCCAAGTTCAGACTGCAGTAAGCAGAGATTTACACATAAAAAGATCATTTTTTTGTTGTCCACAAGGCTCACAGCAAATATTTAGACATAATTAGATTTTCTTGTTTGTTCCTAATTGGTAAAAGTTTGACCTGGTTTAACTGGCACAAATCAAGAATTATGCACGTACAAATCAAAAGTTACACACAATCTAGAACTACGAACACACAAATCCAAAGTTAAGCACAAATCAAGAATTACCCACGCTCAAACCAGTGTGATACTACTTTCTCTCCATATAGGTTGAGCTTCACGATAAAAAGTTCAATTTACTCATGCACACACAAATTCATCCACTGATGGTGACAAAGCTGCCAAACAAGGTGCTAGCCAGACCATGAGGAACAATGTGGGGTCTAGTGTCTTGCCAAAGGAGACTTTGACACAAACCTGCAACCCTCTGATCAGAGATTGACTACAGATGACAAAACTTCATGAAAGACACACGCAAATAATTAGAGAGCTTTTTATGCTGACACTACAACCCTCTGCTCATACTTTGGTCCTTTAGTGTCTTTGGCTTTAGTTTCAAAAGCAATCTACCATCTCTGACATTTCCTGGTAAAAGGGAGCTTTGTGTAAAGCACTCGCATTTTATGTGAAAAAGGCAAATATAGTTTCCATAAATGCCCTTTTAACGCACCATAGAAAGTGGACTATTCCCGTGCTCAGTGCAACTGGTTCACAGAGTTTCCAGTTCAGGTGTTAGAATGTGCTCTAAAAGCCAAGAATAATATCACTGATGAGGAGGAATGCACTCTGCGTGTTTTTTTTTTCTACTAGCTGTGACGCATTACACATTTGAACTGTAGCTGCAGCTACAGCGTGCCTCCCAGTAGGAAACCTTCCAGAATGAGCGAGCATGTTTACTTTCCAAAGTAGGCAAGAAATCACAGAACGCAAACTTCCATCAAACCTGCAGCTCTGTTCGTCTATTTTAAACATAAACTGTTCTTTCTAGGAGCTTTAGTTTCAAATCTGTTGGTGTCATGGACAGAGCGTATTCAGCCAAGCTACTGGGTGGGTGACTCCAACCATTTAGACTCCCTTTAAAATCTGGTTCACCGCTGATAAACTGATCTGCCACACAGAAAAGCAAAGCAAAACCTGACTTTCACTTTAACAGTACTTAAAGAGCCCCTTTGAAGAACATTGTTTTTTTGTGTCTAACATTTTGTGGCCCTTTTCTGAT